>NC_056751.1:701543773-701806273 GCF_019279795.1 Protopterus annectens | reverse complement strand
AAGCCTGAGGTGAGGCTGTGATTGAACAGGGCACACAGGTGAGGTGCCAGTTCACTCTGTAGTTCATGTAGAACACAGCCAGAGATATTGTCAGGTCCCTTAGAAGGTGTATTATTGGCCTTGGACAGTGCTGTTTTAACCTGTGCAGCAGTAATACTATGTGCCTGGCAATCTACTGGTATTGTGACTGGTCCCTTGGGGGAGGAGAGAGGGGTAACATTGGCACTGAATCTGTCGGCCAGTATATTGGCAATATCTGTTGGCTCGGTATAGGAGGTACCATTGTGCAATAGCTCAGAGCAAATCTGGATATTGCCGTGGTGATTCTTTTCATAACTATAGAAGGCCTTGTGGTTGTCTTTACTATCTGCTGCGATTCTGTTTTCATAGCTAGCTTTAGAGGATTTGATGAGGGATCTCAACTTTTTGTTGAGGCTGGTAAGAGAGTTTTTCCAATCTTGGGACTTCACCTTATTCCACATCAGTTTCCTCCTCCTGTTATAGAGTTTGTTTGTGGCAGGGGACCACCAGATTGGCTTCCTTTTTTTGGAGGAGAGCATCTTGGTTCTGTTGGGTATGGCTAGATCCATGCATTTGTATATGTCTTCATACAGTGCATTGGTGTATGATTCAGCGGTCATGCAAATGATCTCCATTTGCATGGGTGCTGTGAAGTTAGCCACCTCTGTTTTTAGGATCCCAAAGTTAGCTTTCCAGAAGTTTTTCATGGTGGTTACCTTTGCGGGGGGGGGGGGGGTGTTGTGGATTTCCAAGGTGATTCATTTGTGGTCAGATCTAACCAGGGAGGAGTTGAATATTGGTGCAGAGCAACGGTTGCCCATGTTAGTAATGACCAGGTCAAGGATGTTGCTATCTTTAGTGGGGGTAAGAACGAGCTGGTCAAGGGCATTGGAATTAATGAATTCCAGGAAACGCTGGGCAAGTGCATTGGTACATGAGTAGTTTTCCCAGTTAATGGAGGGGTAGTTGAAGTCGCGCAGTATGAGAGTGTTAGGCTGGACCCTAATACTCTCCAGGGTGCTTAGGAATGTGGAGTGCGAGTCTTGGGACATGGCTGGGGACCTATAGCAGGCTATGACCTGAATTGCTGTCTTACCCAATGTTAGCTGCACATGAAGTATCTCAGATGCATTATGTTGGGCAACTAGTGTGGAGGTGTGCACATCCTTTATGAATATGGAAACACCACCACCTCTGGAGCTTCGGTCCAAGTTCTGGGTCTGAAAGATGTGGAATGAGTTATAGCCTGGTAGTGCAGGTGTGCTTTCTGCTGCCTTGAACCAGGTCTCTGTTACGGCACAAATGTCGATGTTCTCCATTTTAAGGAGTGCTTCAAGCAAGAGCATTTTGAGATTTCAACTTCTAGCGTTGAGCAGCATGACCCTCAGATTGCAGTTGTTTGTAGCTGTTACAATGGTAATTTGGTCTTTGGAACACCACCTAAAAAAGCACTGTTCCAAGATCATCCATCTTGTGGCAGAAGGTGTTTACTTGGTCACTCTGAGTTGGGAAGCACTCCAAGGAGCTAAAAATATAGTATTTTATTGGCCAGAGGATACACGAGTTAGTTTTTAGCTTTTTTTCTGTCTGCTACAAAATAGGCACTTTTTTTGCAGATCTGTTCACAGTGCAGTGACAGTTAGCAGTAACCCATATAGTGGTAAACCTATAAAGCTAGTACTTAGAACTTGAACCTGTAACACAGAAAGGCTTTGCATGGAGCTAAGCTTAAGGCAGCTAGTTAGTACATCAAACCATACTAATACCAAAGCATAGCACTATCTACCATCTAGCCTTAAATCTAGACATCACTCGGGTGACCCCTGTAAAACCAAGTCCATAAATCATAATGGATTTAGGGCTGTTGAGCGAAAGTTCAACAGTCCGAATCCACTATCACCGAACACACTTTAACGAAAGCGCTTTCACCGAAGAAAATGCTTTTGCTAAAGTGTGTTTAAAAAAAAAAAAAAATTAAATCTACTTTTACGCAAGGGGGCAAGCCCCCCTGCCCCCCCACAACCCCTACTTTACTCCGAGATTGCACTACAGTGGGGTAAAGGGAATTTTCCCTTATTCACACTGTAGTACGACTGGCACAACAGGCATACTTACGCGAAAATGCTGCTTCGGTGAAAAGCATTTTCATGTAAGTATGCCCTCCCATTCATGATTTGGTAAAAAGTGTGTTCGTGCAAGAGTCCTAGATCCATCATAATAGCCCAACCCTAATGCATGTCCTGACAACATCCTAATGTCTCTGTGGTAGATGTGAGCATACTAAGACAATGTCGCAATTCTAAAGAAAGTAACACGGTATGTGAGAGAGGTGTACTTTTAGTTATTTATTGACATTTGATTACTGGGAAAGTCTGACTGGGTAGAAGCCCATTTTCAGTGGAGGCCAAAGGAGAAAAACTCTGAATTATTACAAAACATTGTAAGAACATTAATTTTACAATCTTCAAAAATAAAACAAAAACATTTAGAGTTTAAATAATTATAACTAATTAGACATAATGTACACATATTGGTTAAAAATCAATACAAGTTATAAGACAACCATTTAATATTTAGAGAAACGTTAGACAGTTTATAGAGACAGTAAAGGTAAGTTAGTCTAACACAAATAGAAATTGCAGTATGAGGTGAGGGAAAAATAAATTTATGGTATGTTTAAAGAGAAAGACAGGGAAAATAATTAAATAGCAGTAAGGAAGTATAAGGAACAAAAATATATTAGCAACCTTGTATGAGTACAGACAGTGCCCAGCAGGTTTGCTAGGCTTGTGGACAGACAGAAGTTTTTGGTCATTGGATCACAATGACCAAATGGGAACATAGTTTTGTGGAATGTTTGTTAGTGTCGGATGGGCAGATGATGATGGATAATTTTATAGGTGGTAAGGAGTATACATGCTAGTTGATACGGCTCTAACCAATTTAGGCCTTCCATTGCTCTACAGTGGTGAGTTCTGAAAGGGGGTTTGTGCTTCAAATTTAGCAACTTTGTTATAGCATTGTTCAAGTTTTAGTTTTTGTGAAGCCTGGAGATTAGTAAGGATGGGAGCATCATAAAGAAAAGTGGGGAGCAGATAAGTAGTGGCAAGGTAGCTTTAGTGAGAACGTTTTTGGCTATGTAAATCATCCCTAGTTTTGGAGTTTTTCTTATACAGTTTTGTATATGCAGGTCACACCTAAATGTTTACTATGAGAAGTGACTTCAATGGTTGTATCATCAAGAGAGAGGACTTTTTTGTGTTTTCATGAGAGTGGGATTTGGGTGGAAAGTAGTAGTTTGGTCTTTTTTTTGGGTTGAGCATGAGTTGCGAGTTATGAAGCCATGTTTTAGTGGCTGTTAAAGCTTCCTGAGTAACGTTTTGGAATTGTACCATTTTGTCAGATGTGCAAATGAGAGTAGAACCATCTGTATATTGCATTAGAGTGGCTTGTTGTGTGGAAGTATAGAGGGTGCTGGTGAAAATGTTAAAGGGCAGAGGACCAAGGATAGATCCTTGTGGTGCACCAGTGGTGACTGGGAGGTAAGGAGAGAGTGTGCAGTGCCATTTTACTGACTGATACCTATTAGACAGGTAGCTTTTGAACCACAGAAGGGTAGACTGAGAGAGACCTATTGAGGACATTTGAAGTAGAGGTTTGCTATGACAAACTGTGTTGAAGGCTTTAGACAAGTCTAGAAATAAGGAAGAGACTAGATTGCCATTGCCTCTAGCTGCATTGACATCATCTATACAGGTTAGAAGGGCAGTGCTAGTACTCTGGGAAGGATGGAAGCCATTTTATGTAGGGGATAAGAGATGTCTTTCCATTTCACTGTTGTAGTATTCATTACAATAGGGATCCCCTGCCAAGGGCAGACCGACGTCTAGCCAGTATACCAAAGCCTTTAGGTTGCTTTAATGTACACCGTATGTCACATGTATGCTCTTCACATAGCATAGGGCATAAATGTGACATCTGGATGCACAGTCCTCATAACTTCTTTGCTGTCAGTCTGAACACCATGTCTTGATCATCAGTCTGAATGCCCGTTCCATTGCTGGTTCACCAAGCCGTTTCATAAGTACTCCAGTGAGGTTTTTGTATCTTATCTTTTTTATTTATTTATTTACATTTGTTGACTGGGAGTATCCGACTGGACATAGGTCCATTTTCAGCGGAGGCCCGGGGAGAAAAGCTCCACAGTTAAAATATACAGACAGTAGTTACATTGGATTTACATAGCGATTAACAATTTGATTAACATAGCAATTAATTACAAACATAGTTACAGATGAAGAACATAGTACATCAGTAGACAACTAGAATCTTTGTCTGTGAAGTACATAACAGACATTAAAAGTTGTTACAATAAGAAGTTCCTGCTGTATAATAAGTAGTAGGCTTATGAGCATCCGAGCTTGCTATAATCAAGGTAGTTAGTGGGGTGGACTTTTCCTTCTGTTTTTGTTGCTTGTGGAGTTTCATGCCATCCAAGAAGGGTAAATGCCAGTGTGGGAGACAAATTCTCCATAAAGACCATCACAGGCAGTGATTGTTTTGTCTCGGCGCTTCCCACGACCATAGGTCCTGTTCAAATTGTCATGCATTTGTTCCTAAGACCCTCAGTAGTCGGTTATCTTCTTTGGCCTTGTATTTGGAGAATCAACGTCTTAAACTTTCAGCTAAAGACACAATGGAAGGAACTTCCTGCTCTGAGGTCAGCCGTCCATGAAGATGGCGGCCAAGAAGTCTAGGCCGGATTCTTCTGTTGTTCAGCCTCTGCTGGACATCTTTCCTGAGGCAAGAGAAAGCCCGGAGGATTGCCTGGCTCCACCATTGGATTTTTCTGCCATTACTGTTTTAGAGGCTGGCGTGGATCCAACCTTAAGCATGTTCTTGGAGGCCTTGCAGACTTCTGCTTTGGACATTCAGGGGGAACCACGGTGGACTATTTCCGAGAGACCTAGGGGTGTTCCTCAAATTTTGGTCAGAGAAGAAGTCCCAACTACTATTACTGAATGCCATCCAGGGTCTGAGCCTTCTATTTTTTTATAAGGTAGACATCCCCTTAATGAAAAAGCAGAAAACTAAGCATATTTCTCTACCTGCTAAGGATCCACAGAGTGAATGGAAGAATTTCACTCAGGGGTTGTTTAATGCTTTGATGACTTCAAAAATCTCCTCTACTCCCTTAAAAGACCCTGGGAACAAGATTCCTGTGAGGAGGAGGTGGAATCAGATGAAGAATCGCTTGCTTACTCATCTCAGATTCCCTCTTCTTTAGAATATGAGTCTTAGGAAGAGGAATCTACTAGTCCTGACACTCCTATCAAGGAAATTTCTTTTGGAGAGACAATCTCTAGAATGATGGAAGTTTTGAAATTGGATTGTGCCCAGGTTTCTGAAGTACAAAAGAGGTATTATGAGCTCCTGCAAATGGATTCTCATAGACCTTCTGTTGTTCTTCCACTTTTGGCTGCTTTGTTGGATGCCTTTTCTGTGGCTTCTAAGGTTCCTGATTCCCAGCCCCTGCCCCCCAAGAAACGTGATAGATTTTATAGGGTGCCTCAGGACTGTAAATTTCTATATAAATATCTTTCAGCTGACACTTCTGTGGTGTCTGTAGCTTCTGACAAACCATCTCATTTGCTGCCCTCTATTAAGTAATTTCTTTCTGATAAAGACAGCAGAGCTATGGAAAGGCTAGGCAAGAAGGTTAATATGTCTCCTATTTTAGCTTTTAGGCTGTCAGTTATAAAACCCATATGTCCAAGTACATTTTGGCCCTTATTTCCCAGGCCTGTCAGGTAATTTCTGATCTTCCTGACTCTGAAGGGAATACTTCTGCTCTTTCCCTGTTGGGGAGTTCTTCCCAGGTGGGTGGCCATTGTATTAAGTATGGTTATGGTGCAGGAGATGTTTCTTCTAAGGCTGCTGCCTTTGGTTCTGTAATGAGGAGATATTCCTGGCTTCGGCTTTAACCTTTGCCTGATGACATTAACTCTAAGTTGATGGATGTGCCTTTTGGTAATGAACACTTGTTTGGTGAAGCTTTTGCTGATTTATTTGTCTGTTTATCATATGGACAAGGCCTTGCAGGAACTTGAACATATTTTTGTTTCTCCTGTGCCTACATTTCAGAGAAATTACTCCAATAAGCCAGCCTTTGTTTGCTGGCAGTCTCTCCCTCCCCCAAGGGTAAAAAGGGTGGGAAGCAGGCTTTTCCTGCTAAAGCTACCCAGACTTCTTTGCCCCAGAAGTCTCCTTTTCCTGACAAACCAGGTGCTATCTAACTGTCCTGTTCTTCTCCGCCACATTCCTCTTTCTCTTCATCTGTCCCTTTCTCTTCCAGTTTGGTTAAAGATTACTTAGGACTCCTGGGTTCTTTTCATTATCTGCCAAGGGTATTTCATGGTCTGGAAATCTCTTCCACTTTTATCAGAATTCTTCGGCCTCCATAGGAGCAATTGCCCTTCTTCCTAGGGGTGCTTTGGTATATCTTGACTCAAGGAACTATTCAAGAAGTTTGTTTCTCAAAGGGGAGGGGTTTTTACTCAAGAATATTTTTAGTGCCCAGGAAAGAGGGCACTTGGAGACCTATTCTGGACCTCTCTCATCTAAATACCTTTCTGAAGGTCCCCTCTTTTTGTATGTTCTTCCTTCAGACCTTGTTCCCTCTTCTGTTTCCTCAGACTTATATGGTGTCTCTGGACTTTAAGGATGCTTATCTTTGTATTCTGATCCATTGCCTTTTCAGGAAGTTTTTACATTTTTCTTTTGCTTCCTGACATTTTCAGTTCTCTATAAAAATATATAAAAAATACATGAAGAGAATACTCAGAAAATAACTGCTAGTACACAATAAATGAGTTTAGCGCTTTCATTCGCTTTAATAACATAAAGAACTCTAACAGCGCAGCCACAAACATTCTCCACTTAAATACATTTAAAATAAATGAATACATGATTGATTAATTGGTAATCCAGCAATTAACAGTTGCAGACTTTTAAACCAAGTCACCCTCTAAAAACTGCAATCTAATAATGATGCCTATCATTTAAAAGGCATTTAACATCCAGAGTGCCATTCAAACCAGGAAATACTTCTGCATTGAGAAATACCTGCCATCTAAGTTCTTTAATTTCTAGGGCAGTATTAAAATTGTCAACAAATGGTGTCATATTTATACAATCCAGTACAAAAAAAACACATTTCTTAAAATTGGAACAGTCCATAGCATGCTTGGCTAAGGCGTTGTTGATGTCCTTATTTCTGATGGCTAGACAATGTTCATATATTCCTTTATATAAAGCCCTAATGGTTTTGCCTACACAAAAATTATGACATGTGGTACATGTAGCTAAATACACTATACCCCTACTCTTGCAGTTAAACCTGCTTTTACTGGTGATCAATTTTTGAATGCCAGAAAAATAAATACTCTTGGAAGAATCAATGTATATGCATTGTTTGCAATTATGGCAATGATATGTGCCTACAGCTCCTTTAAGATTAGAAGACACTGAATGATGTTCTCCTATCTCTAGCATAGATTTGACACTAGCTACTTTTTTATAAATAAATGTTGGATGATCACCAACTATCTTGGCCAAATCCCTATTGCAATAATAACCTTCCAATTGTTGCAAATGGTCTTTAAGTCCTGAGAGTCCACACAGATGGGGATAGCAAAGGCACAGTCCATTTTAGTGTTTTCCCCCTGATTTCTAACTTTGGGGGTTAAGCCACTAACTAAAATTGGTTGAAACCTGTCTGTTCTATGGTTGAGTACCTCAACCTTCATTTTATTCAGTTTATCCAAAGGATACCCTCGATGTAAAAACATGGAAATGAGTTTGTCAATTTCCTTAATACAAGTAATATCATCAGAAATTAGTCTGCTTAAACGGATTAATTGACCATGTACCAAATTAAACTTCATAAATAAAGGATGTTTACTGCCAAAATGAAGGAAATTATTTGTATATGTATCCTTCCTATAAATGGTACTGGTAAACTTTCCATTTCTGGTATCCATATAAATATTCAGATCCAAAAAGTGCACATTGGTCCCAAAAGCACCCATTTCAAAATTCAACCCACATGCATGGCTGTTGATCTCACATGGAAAGCTATTCAGATCATGGCTTGTTCCATTCCAAATAAAAAGCAAATCATCTATGTAACGTTTATACATAGTGATGTGTTTAAATCCATGAAGTTTAGTTAGAACAGACAGTTCCCACCAACTCAAAAATAAGTTTGCAAAAGCTGGTGCAACTTTTGCACCCATGGCAACCCCACATAATTAACGGTATATCATCCCATCAAAAAGGAAAAAGTTGTTTTTTAATACTAAATCCAATAACACACAAATGGACTGTACCAAGACTTCACCCATTTTAGAGTGGTTTAACAAATTCTATACCTGTAGTCTGGTCTATAGATGTATACAAAGATGCTATATCCACTGTTACCAAAAAAGTTTCAGTGCCCTGAAAAATGTAGTTCTTTAAAAGATCTAAGAATAGTCAAGAATCGTTAATGAAATATGGGGTATTAGTGACCAAAGGATTTAACAAAGAATCCAAATAATGTGAAATGGTCACAGTTTTCCCATTCTTGGCTGAAACTATAGGCCGAAAAGGTGGATTTGTAGAATCTTTATGGATTTTTGGTATGCTGAATAGCATACCTAAAACTGGTTCCTCAGTTAAAAGAAATTCAAGTGCCTAAAGTAATGTAACTGTTATTCAACAGTTCCAATAAGGTGTCATCAATATGTTTGAAATGTCTTATAAATAGATCTTTACTAACCAGTTGATAATTCTTCCTATCATCCTATAAACCTTTCATACAAGTTTTGTACTCTGTTTTCATAATGATCAGTCCATTACCTTTATCAGCTTTCATGTGTCTATACTGCTGATTATGTCCAAGTTCCTTTAAACTAGTTACCTCCCTCATATCAAAGTGGACTCCTCTACCATCATTTCTGTTACATATCTTCCTAAAATCTTTTAACCTTACTACTTTGCTGAATTAAAGGGGAATAGTAAGGACAAACCATCAATATTTAGAAAGACTGATTAAAATACACCTTAAATAAATACAGTTTCTATAATAACGTACTAGTGCTAGGGGTATAAAAATGTATTTAAAATTTGGTGTATTTTTTCTTTCTTATTTCAGAATGTTGATACATTTGTAAGATGCATTTAAGCTTGTAAAATATGTAACAGAATCTGCACAGTGGAATTGAATTTGTAAGATGTTTTAAGTGACAGAAGAATGGGATTTATATCTGTTCTTTTATGCAATGTAGAAAAGAAGGCAGTTAACGATGGTAGATGAAGTTTAATTCCCTTTTGTTAGAAAAATTCATTTGGACCCAGGATGTGAAATGAGCTTGATCTAGATCTATGACTGTTCTTGGGCAGGAAGCCCGCAAATAGTAAAATGCATGTAATAAGTATTTGAATTAGGAAGCCAAACCCATAATGACCTTTGCAGCATTAAATATATTAACAGCTTTTAAAGCTGCTACAGAATCAAAGGTATACTTTGTTTTGGGCTATTAAATCTCTGTATAATGCAAAGATATATTTGGCACTATTACTAGATCTCCTACCCTTTTTTCCTTTCTCTGTCTCTCTCTCTGTGTATAACTGGCTGTACATGGAGCAGGTAAAGCTTCACACAATATAGAAAGCTATGATTGTCTCTCTCTTTGATCATACGTGTTACTGTATGTACTCGAAACAGATATCAACCTTCACTTTCAACATGTAATAGTATGGCTATGATCAGAGACTAGATCATAACGTCTACATTTTAGTACCTTATATAAACATGCTTCAATAAAGTTATGTGTATCTACAGATTACTGTTAAGTTGAGCAACACGGCAATACAAAACACTGGCAGGAGAGTAGAAGGGAAGAATTCTTCCTTTCAATCATTTTATAACGGAACAGACGGCTAAGGCCTCATTATACAGTTGGATTAAGATAGGAAGAAGTCACAAGTATAGAAATATTTAAGAAGGTAAATTTGTATACACAGTAGACAATGAGACACTGGGAAATATTGAACACACAGAATTATACATTGACATATAACTGAACATTAACCAGAACTGTGAATAAAATCATCCTTACAGTACAGCTTGAAAGATCTTATGCAGGAAAAGGCTTCTGCTGGCAACTCAGATTATCCAAGCAAAATGTCCAAGTAGAAGTTTCTAGAGTGCATAGAATACTTCTTGAAGATTAATTAAATAAAGAAATGTAAACACGTTTCCGCCGTATTCCTGTATTATGCAATCACTGATGGTTCAAATAATGAGCTAATCACTCAGGATTTGGCATCCTATTAGAAAATATTAAGGTTGTTTAATCATCTGGAACCAGGCCATAACACAGCCGGGTGTTCTATTCCAAGGCCATGTCATATCTCTTCAGTGTTTGAGCTAGCACTGACATCTCTCCACACAACAAACGCACACAGTGCCCTTTTAGCTGCATTGTTTAATTCAACGCTTGCTTACTTCAGCTCTAAACATCTGTATAAAGTTGCAGCAGTTTTGGATGAATGTACATTTAATTAGTTTTAACATACCTTTATAAATGCTTTTATCTAAAGAAAAGAAAATGTAACACCTCTTAAAGTAAAAGTAGGGAACCCCCACTAGACTGTAAAAAAAAGATTATTTTTCTCACTTGGGCATAAACATTCTACTTTTTTCACTTGCATAAACCTCCTTTCCACTCTACAATAGCTGTCCCATGTGTTAGCTTACAGCTTCCTTCATCATTTAATCTGTTCCTTAAAGACCAAGTTCAAATTGACAAACACATATAAGGAAAATACTTTCATGATCACTTCACTGGAAACAGAAAACCTCTGTATAAGCCTTTTACATAAAATGTAACTTTTAAAAGTGCCATCAGTAACAGAAACTGGAGTCTGAAATTCTGTTGTTGCATTCTGTCAATGAGAACATTCAGTTCACTTTAATAACACCTTTGCATGGCCACACAGAAAGCAGCTAAGCTTTCTGTCACCGGTCCGAAAGCGCTAGTATCCTTTCCCCCACCTCACCCCAGTGAAACATGAAAGATCAGGGGACTACAGTTTGTTAGACAATTGTAAAGCAGTTAGTTTTCTGCCAAAATGTTGATTTAACTAACAGCTTAGCACTAGCAGATAACTAAATGCTTGCAACCATGCAGCAATTACTCAATGAAAATTTAAGGTGTGCTGAAAGATGCTTTCGGTTTCTTGTTTCCAGTCTTGGCAACACTTTTAAAAGTTACATTTTATGGAAAGGGTTACATAGTGTTTCTTTTCCAATGAATTAGTGATTGCAAACACAACAGTGTGATTAGGAAAATGGTAAGTCTTTATTATATATGTTTATCACTTTGAACTTGGTTTTCAAGCCCCTCCCACATTCTTGGATGAACCCGCCAATAGCACATTGAACTTTGCAGAACATCACAATCAGCATAAATATCACTCGGTGAAGATAAAGGGGATGTTTTGTGCCAAATTTCTGCATACAGGCACTTATTTTCACTTATGTACAATAAGCAACTACCCTATGATACATATGGGGATTTTTTATACTTCATATAGATTAGTCCCCACTGTAATAAATCAGTTTTCTTTGCCAGTCATATTAGTTTTGCATCTAAAACTCCAAACACGTGAAATGATTTTCTATCCATAGATATTTTTCTTCCAAATCATCTTGGTTTTTGTCATAAACTTCTTTCCATATATATGGGTCTACTTCATAAGATCGACAGACCATTTGATCGACATTCATTTGGTCAACAGCCAGTATTCAAGGTAAAAACCTGGGATTTGCCCCCTCCCCAATGTTGTGCGACCCTGGAGTTGATATATATAGTTGGGGGGTCACAGCCCCCCACATTGGGGGTGTGGAGGGGTGAAGCCCCCCCACCTATTTTCGTTTAAAATGTATAGTTTTTGTTGTATTGGGGGCTTCACCCCCCCACCCCCCCCCCAACTATATATATCAACTCCAGGGTCACACAACATACATACATACACATATACACACACACACACACACACACACACACAAAGAAAGAATAGTGAACTACATTAATAAATACAGAATGCAGTTAGCTGTGTTACAGGAGACACATTTGGAAAGAACTGAGCATCTGAATTTGATTATAAAGAAAGGATTTCAGGATGGTTATTCAGCAAAATATGTAGGACAAAGGAAAAGGGGAGGACTTATATTAATTGTTAGAGGAGCTCCAATAATGATAGAAAAAGGAAAAAAAAGATAATAATGGTAGATTTGTAGTAGTAAGGGGCTACTGACAAGGGTGCAGAATTATGCTGGCATGTATTTATATTTCACCTAAAACTGCTACAATGGATCTTAAGAAAATTCTGGGAGAAATAATCAGCTTTCAGCAGGGACTATTACTTGTACGTGAACCAGGACTGCAATTTGATTTGCAACAATGAGGATGTCTTGGGGTGGGGCTTAAAAGTCAAAATATGACAAAACAGGGTAGATTTTTGAAGAAATTTATGAAAATATTTGGTATGGAAGATATCGATTTAATAGTACAAGCTTCGGGAGAATTTCTTTAATATGTTCCCCAAGGTACAAAAACTGGGCTAGACAGAAATTGTATTTCACGGGAAGATGTGTATTTAATTGAAAGTTTTTTTTATGCATCCAGTAACTATTTCAGATAATGCACCAATTATAACTAAAATAAAAATACAGGGTAATGAAATAAAAATGAGACACTGATGCTTCCCCACCTTCCTGTTAATAGAGTAGAATTTAAGGACTAGGAAATTAAAATTATTTGTGAGTTATCAGAGAAGACAGAAATTTTTTCAGAAACTAGGGAGAAGGATACAATGCAAGTGGAATTTAAAAACCGGGTAGAAATAAAAGAAAAATATATGGTTAAGAAGTAACAATTGTTTATAGGGACTAACAAAGTTTAAAGTACTGCAGAAAAGGGGGAATCTCACAGAACAAGAAGAGGCACAACTGCAGAGTGCTAAAGGGAAAATAAGGGACTACCTCGATAATATGCATGGGTTTAGAAAAATTGCTGCAAAGGAACTGTTTTTGATAATAACTCCTGAACACAAAAGCTTTTAGCACAACAATTCAGATAACAGAAAGTAGAAAGGATTGTTGTCATATAACAAGGAAATTAACCAGAGATCCTCTAGAGGTATTAGAAATATTTCAGAAATGTTATGAAAATTTGTATAAAGCAGAGAAATGTGGAATCAATAAAAAGTACAAATGGAAATTTTTATAGAGGAATTAAATATGCGAAAGTTAATGGTAGATGAGGCAAAATTATTAACAGTTAGGATAGGCAAATAAGAGAGAAAAATAATATATAACCAATCTACAGGAAACCTCCAGGAATAGGTGGTATTCCTGTGGAAATGTGGAAGCTATGAGAGAAGAAAGTGATAAAGATTTGGAAGGTTTTGTTTAACAGTATTTTAAGAGGAGGAGAAGCACCAATATCCTGGAAGAAAGCGGTGGTAGCTGTAATACATAAAATAGGTAAAGATCCATCAGACCCAGCTTCATACAGACCCATTTCAATTCTAAACTTTGACTGCAAAGTGTTTGTCTGTAATGGATAAAAAAATGGAAAAGATAATGCCAAGACTGATAGCTATGGATCAATGTGGGTTTATGGAGGGGAGGCAAATATTTGACAACGTTAGTAGAACAATGATGATCCAGGAGAAAGTAGAATGTAAGAAAATGCCACTGCTGTTGGTGGGTTTTGATGCTGAGAAAACATTCAACATAGTAAGGTGGGATTTTATGAGTAAGGCAATGGAAGTATTTGCATTAGCTGACACAATGATGAAATTAACTAGGAGAATATATGAGGTATTGGTGGCAAAATTAAAGTGTATGGACATCCCTCTCTGATAAATTCTGTTTGAACAGAGGAACCAGGCAGGGCTGTCTCCTTTCCCCTTTGTTGTTTGCATCATACTTAGGGACTCAGAAATTCAAGGATATAATTAGTATTGTAAGCAGGAAAAGTTGGCTTTATTTGCAGATGGTATTATTTTGTACTTGATAAAACCAGAAAAGGACATTATAGTGTTGTAGAATATTCTGAGACAGTTTAAAGTATTTTCACAATACAAAATTAATGAAGATAAAACAAAAGCAATAGCTGTAAACTATGTGGCTACACACAAGCTGGTATTGAAATACCAATATTTATGGGGACTACACACAAATTGGTACTGAAATACCAATATTTATGAGGACTACACACAAACTGGTATTGAAATACCAATATTTATGGGGACTACACACAAACAGGTATTGAAATACCAATATTTATGGGGACTATACACAAACTGGTACTGAAATACCAATATTTATGGGGACTACACACAAACTGGTACTGAAATACCAATATTTATGGGGACTACACACTAACTGGTACTGAAATACCAATATTTATGGGGACTACACACTAACTGGTACTGAAATACCAATATTTATGGGGACTACACACAAACTGGTACTGAAATACCAATATTTATGGGGACTACACACAAACTGGTACTGAGATCCCAATATTTATGGGGACTACACACAAACTGGTACTGAGATCCCAATATTTATGGGGACTACACACAAACTGGTACTGAAAACCCAATATTTATGGGGACCACACACAAACTGGTACTGAGATCCCAATATTTATGGGGACCACACACAAACTGGTACTGAGATCCCAATATTTATGGGGACCACACACAAACTGGTACTGAGATCCCAATATTTATGGGGACCACACACAAACTGGTACTGAGATCCCAATATTTATGGGGACCACACACAAACTGGTACTGAGATCCCAATATTTATGGGGACCACACACAAACTGGTACTGAGATCCCAATATTTATGGGGACCACACACAAACTGGTATTGAGATCCCAATATTTATGGGGACTACACACAAACTGGTATAGAGATCCCAATATTTATGGGGATTACACACAAACTGGTATTGAGATCCCAATATATATGGGGACTACACACAAACTGGTATTGAGATCCCAATATTTATGGGGACTACACACAAACTGGTATTGAGATCCCAATATTTATGGTGACTACACACAAACTGGTATTGAGATCCCAATATTTATGGGGACTACACACAAACTGGTATTGAGATCCCAATATTTATGGGGACATGATAGAATGAAATACTTAGGAGTAAGGATTCTCTTATGGCAGTTAAGGATATGCGGGAAGAGACTAAAAAGATAATATAAAAACTGAGAAAATGGAAGCTCTGTTTTATGGATATGGATAGCAAGATACAGTGAAAATGTTTTTAGTCCCTATTATTTTATACACAGGAAATGTGAAAGAATTATGGAAAGACGTATGTAAACATGATTTAGTTAAAGTTTACTTTAAATCTGAAATGTTAAACAAGGACATGATAGAATATGGTGATTTTGGAAGAACATTACAAGAAAAGGTGGCAAAGACAATGGACAAAGTTATATTTTGTTTCATAGACAATATGGAATGAGAGACTTAATGCAATCAAATACAATGAAAAATGGACATTAACAAAAATATTGGAGAAAATATGGTTTTGGCTGTGGATAAAAGGGTAGGAGGAAATACTTAAAAAGGAGCTGAGAGTGTATTAAGTGATATTATTCATGTAAATAATGTAAATATGTAAATGATATGAAATGTATGAATATTTACAAATAAAAAAACTACTCTTTTCGATAGGTACCATGGAATCTTTTACATCCATCTGAGCTACCTCCAACTCAAGCTGATGGAGCCTCAGGTTAACATCTCATCCAGAAGACAGTACACTCAGGAGCACAGCATCCCTCCTTATGCTGCACTGCAGTGTCAGCAAATGATCTCCCTGGTGGGAATAGAATCCACAGCCTTCTGCGCCAAGGGTAAGTGTGCTACTTGTTGCACCACTGAGTGTTCTTTTATTACAGATGTTGATACTAAACAGATCAACTCAGCCAGATTCTCCCCTCATCATGCTTCTTTACAGAATAAGTGCTTATCCACACCACAAATACTCCTGCAACATAAGCAGGAAGAATTTTATGGGTAGATAAAATATGGCAGCTTCCTGATACAAGGCACTGTACTACTCTACAGCAATGAAGATGATATCATATTGGAGATGAATCCTGAATGCTCATACATCATTTCCCAGATGCAGTTGCAATGGGCGCACACAAAATTCTTGAAGTTCTAGGGGCAGGACATGCTGTTACAACATTTCAGTGCAGACATGGTATCATCAAACTGAAACATTACACCAGGAAGGTCATCACACTGACTTAATATTTTGGCCCCTTTACCTTTAATTTACTCTATACGTTTAATGTGTTCATGTGTTGGGTGTACTCATCTGCATGTACATCGTACTGATTATGCATTGTTTTAACAGTCAGCTATGGTATGGATGCTCTTCCATTCATTGTCTTTGCCTGTACATGTTACAAGGCAGTGGCTGTTTGATCCTTCCCTTTATTAGATCTCCTATTGTCACTATCACATTTCTGAACCTGGCTCACCAGTAGTGGAAAATGATGTCCTGTCTCTGTGTCTGGAGGCAAGATTTATTCCTTAACATTTCTGAATCTTTGTTCCTATGCCATAAGATTTCCACCAAGGTTGGGTTTGCTTAGTACTGATGGGTTACATCTCAGTGTTACAGTGTTGGCATGATGTTGTAAGATACAAATATTTCCAAACCCACACTAGTTATGAGGACTATGACGAGCTTCCTTGTCAAGACTGGATTTCTGTGACTGTGTTGTTTGTATACTGATGGAAATGAATTTGCAGGGGTTGTGTATCCCTGATGGGTAATGCACCTTTCTGTAATTTAGTGCTGGCACATGGTTTTGGGCATGCTGTTTTGTGCCATTGTTATAGAAATCATCAGTGCATCCACTACAGAACCACCTAAATTTATACTAAACATTCACAGTCTGAAACTTTGTTTATACCTTTAGGCCAAGACTTTCACGCAGTACTCAAGGAGAGTAAGTCACTGCTATCTGTTGAAACAACAGTACCCTGTTTTAAAAGTCTCATTGAAAGGGGTCAAAGAATATTTGGAAACTAGCATTTTGATTACACTGTTAGATTTAGATTTCTAAAGTCCCTGTCACTATACTCTTTGTCATATAGACTCTTTAGGGCAAACATACACCTGGCCTAGAGAGCAACTCAACACCCAAGCTTAATGAACTTATTGCATATCCATAAATCAAATGGGTTTAGGTCTACCCATTCCAGGGACTTAAATATGGCTTGTAACCTAAACAGGACATACAGTAGGGAAAGATTTAACTCCCAGGGACTGCCACGTCTTTGGAACAGGCTACCAATTCATGTGAAACAGAGCACCTCCATGACACTATTCAAGAGGAACCTGGATGAGTGGATTGGCACCATAAACACTTACTAGGGATAGTGCCCACAACTCTCCTGGACATTGGCAGTCTTCACTAAATGCAATCTTGGGTATTGACTAGTACGTCTATGGTATTACATTGGGTTGAAACAGCTAGGATTAAAATGACCTCCAGGTCAATAGTCTAGTAATGTCCTATGATTCTATATGAAAATAACATGACATATTGTTAGTACATAGTTCAGCCCTTTGACATGGAACATTGTTCATGTTTATGACAAAATAAACACGTTCCTGACATTTTTTTTCTGGATGCCATGAAACCTTAAGCTGGAATATTACAGGTAATATGAGATACAGACTATAAAGCACCTTTCCCCAAGAAATCTCAGACACCATAGCACACAATATTACAGTGGTGGTTTTCATTTATAAAAGTAGCCATAATTAGGAAGTGTTGAGACAAAATGAGATGATGTAGAGGGAAAAAGTCTCATGATTGTCAGAAACTATGTATCTGGGGTATCTGGTGTAATGATGATCAGCAGAACAAGGTCATTGTGATATGTTTTTTTTTTAAACAAGAAACGTCTTTATTAAATTATGATGTATTACGTAGGCAACCATGCATTTATATAAATGAAAACAAACCGTAGTGACATAATTTTAATTGAAAAAATTCATTGGAGTCTACTTGGGGTATAAAAATGCCCACGTAAACATTCCCAAACAAAGATACTACATCTTCTAGACTTTGTTTCATATTTGGGAAACATACTTATATCCCCCCATTGTTTCCTTGTCAATTACTTATTCAGTCTCTCTTCCTAAGCCTTTTTTACCTCCTCTGACTGATTCTCAGAGTTATCATGCAATATTTTGCATGCTCTACTGGGCGGCCATGGTGGTGCAGCAGTTAGCGTTGCCACCTCACAGCAAGAGGCTCTCAGTTCAATCCTCGGGTGGGGTGCCTTCTGTGCACAGTCTGCATGTCCTCTCTGTGGTCGCGTGTGTTTCCTACGGGTACTCCGGTTTCCTCCCACATCCCAAAGACATGCTGTAGGTGGATTGGACACTCCAAATTGGCCCTAGGCATGTGTGTGTGCATGTCTGTGCCTTCTGTGGAAGGTTGGGCACCAGGCTGGCAACTCGACACTGTAAAACTCCACTGCCAATCATGAGAGGACAGGTGATCTGCTGTGGCGACCCCTAACCGGGAAAAGCCGAAAGAAGAAGAAGAAGAAGAATTTTGTATGCTCTACTAATTATAACTTTTTTAAACAGCAGCTTCTGCTCTACATTCTACTAAAAATTCTCCCAATGCTGGTCTTTCACTTAGGATCCATATTTCTTTCTCTTTGCTCATACTCTGATATCAATCCTTAATAGGGAAGGCAATCTCTATCCTGCAGTCCAAATAAATGTTTGGCCTTTTCCCATTCTATTACCTTTCCATCTCTAATTATTTGCTCCCAATATCTTGGTTCTTTTACCAGTTTTCTCCAATAAATTTAAGCCCCTCTTGCCTATTGTTTGTATCCTTAATTGCAGTCATCCCTAGCTTCAGAATCTCCTTTCTCCATTCCTGTATTGGCCTAGTTCTTAGAATACTTTTTATTTTAAGAATATAATATTCTGCATGCTTACTCTTATTTTCCTTAAGGATCTGCATCCAAAATCCCAGTCTCTCCTTGATTCTTGAGCTATCCTGCTGTTTCATCATCATCCCTTTCCACATTGAATTACAGGTTTCTGCATGTGCTATGTCTAGGAGCCTTAACTGTGTAGCTCTGAAATACCCCATTCAAATCAGATAATCCCAAACCCTTGTTCAATTAGAAGAATCAGCTTATCCCACTTGACTCCTGCCATCTTTCCCTGCCACATAAAATCCTTCAGCTCTTTTGTAATTGCTATCCACAACTTCTCCTCTGGTTAATAAAATATGCCTGACCTGTGTATAAAAATAAAGGGACTAAAATCATTTTAACTGCTTGAATCTTACTAGCCATATCCATATAACAGAGCTTCCAGTTTCTCAATTTTCATGTTATCTTTTGTTTAGCCTCTTCTTACATACCCTTGTCTGACACGCCAGAATCGCTTTTAATCCATACTCCTAAATACTTCATTTTATCATGTCCCCATAAATACAGATATTGCTGAACCAATTTGTGTGTGGGTATATTATTTACAACTATTGCCTTTATTTTAGCTTCATTAATTTTGCATCCCAAAAGGATTTGAAACTGCCTCAAAATATTCCACAACACTGAAAAATGCTTTTCTGGTTTTATCAAGTATAAAATAATATCATCTACAAATGCAGCCTGCTTTTCTTAAATACTATACCAATTATATCTTTGGATTTCTGACTTTCTTATTTTCTTTGTCAATGGTTTTAAATATAATGCAAATAACAAAGAGGAAAGAGGATGCCCTGCCTGGTTCCTCTGCTCAACAGAAATTATCATAGAGGGACCCACCCACTTTAATTTTCACCTCTGATCCCTCATATATCCTCCTAATCAACCTTATAATTTTATCAGGGATTGCAAATACTTTCATTGCCGTGCTCATAAACTCCCTATTTACTCTGTCAAATTATTTCTCTGCAGTAAGACCCACCGACAATAGTGGTATTTTCTTACATTCAGCTTCTCTTTGGATCATCAGTGTTTTGTTAATGCTTTCAAATGTTTGCCCCCCTCCACAAAACCACACTGATTCATGTCTATCAATTGTGGCATCACCTTTGCCATTTGTTTAGTCACTATACACATAAACACTCTATAATTATGGTTTAGGATTGAAATGGGCATGTATGAAGCTGTATTTGATGAGTATTTACCCCCTTTAGATATTACAGCCACCACCGCTTTCTTCCACGATGTTGGTGCTTCTCCACCTCTTAAAATACTTTTAAACAAAACCTTCCAGATCTTTATCATTTTTTTCCCCTTCTAGCTTCCAAACTTTCACAAGAATGCCATCTATTCCTGGGGAACTTTCCTGTTGATTGGTTATACATCATCATTTTTATCTCTTCTCCTCCAATTCTATTAGTAATTGAGCCTCATCTACCTCTAACCTTGGCATATTTAATTATTCCATAAACATTTCCATTTCTACCTTTTATTGATCTCTATACTTCTCAGCTTTATACAGACTTTCATAAAGTTTCTGAAATATTTCTAGTACCTCTACAGGATCTCTTGTTATCTTCCTTGTTATAGGCTCCCTAAGTTTGCCAACAACCATTTCTTTCTGTTGCCTGAGTTGTGCTATATGTTTTTGTTCTCTGACATTATTATCAGAGACAGATGCTTAAGAGCAATCTTTCTAAACTCATGCATAATATTGAGGTAATCCTTTATTTTCTGCTTAGCATTCTGCAATTGCTCCTGTTCTTCTTCTGTGAGCTTCCCTATATTCTGCAATACTTTAACATCTGTCATTCCCTCTAAATAATTCTTGCTTTCTATCCGTATCTCTCCTTTTATTTCCACCCTATTTTAAACTCCAGTTTAATTTTATTCCACTCCCTAGCTATATTTTCAGACTACATTTTTGCTTTTTGTAATAACTACTGAATAATTTCCACTACCCATTCCTTAAGTTCCTCTCTTTTCAACAGATAGGTGGGAAAGCGCCAGTGTCTTATTTTTGATTTTAGTTATTATTGGTGTGTCATCTAAAATAGTTACTGAATACATATCAAAACTTTCAATCAAATGCACGTGCCTGTGAAAAGTAAGTTCTGTGTAGCCTAGCCCAGTTTTTGTATTTTGGGGTGTAATATGTAAATTCACTCCAAATTCCTACTACTGCATTCACATCTTTCATGCCAAATATTTTCAGAAATTTCTTCAAAAATCTACCATCCTTTGTTATATTGTTCTTTCTACCCACCCCACCACAGATATATCTTCCCTGCTGCAAATAAAATTCCAGTCCTCACCCATAAGTAATACTCCCTGCTGAAAACTGATTACTTCTCCCAGAATTTTCATAAGCTCCATTATAGCAGTTTTAGGTGGAATATAAATACATGCCAGTGTAATCTGCTTCCCTTGCAGTAGCCTCTTAGTACTACATATCTACAACTATTATCTTTTTTTACCCTTTTCTCGGACTATTGGAGCTCCTCTTGCAATTAATATAAGTACTAATTTTTCCTTTGTCCCAGGTATTCCAATGAATAACCATCCTGAAAACCTTTCTTTATCAAATTTATATGTTCAGTTTTTTTCCAAATGTGTCTCCTGTAGCACAGCTATTTGCACTCTACATTTTTAAATATAGTTCACTACACTTTCTGTTTTGCACGCATCAGTGAGACCATTAACATTTAAAGATAGTATCTAAAGGGTCATTATGTTGAAAGTTATTATTCCCAACTTTTATTTGTAATAGCTTTTTTTAAGTATTTAGTTCCAACTTTTGTTACATGCACACAGTACTGTTTAGCGGGTTGACCTTTTATACGGTTGTTTTTTTTGTGATATACATTTGAGCCTATGTCACATCTTACAAAACTTTTTATCTTATTGAAAGACCTCAAACAAATAAACCCCAACCCAATACACCCCAAAAACCTATTATCTTAATATTAACACAGAAAACTATGCACATCTTCAGATACTGATGTTTTACCTTCCTAATCAGAACAGTTGTCCTAAACTGACAGCCACACTCACATACTTGGGTTAACCTAAAAGGAAGGTTTTCCATGCTAAGACGCATGGTACAGATTGTGGTTCTACTAAGTGCTGTCTGGTTTTGTTGTCTGTAATGCTCTCCCAGAATCAGAAAACACTTGAATGCTTTCAGAAAACATTATCTTCTAGCCATTGAAAAAAGCCTTTAAAAGAAAAGTATTCTGTTTTTATTGCTCTTTATCAGATTGTCTCCATGAAGACATGAGAACCAGATACAGAGTTGCTTCTGCAAGTATTTATTTATTCATTTCCTAGAAGAGAGCTTTATTATATTCAATGTTCTTTTTTATGTATTTGCTTTTTTTAAGTTGTTACTAGATAAAGCCAAGAGCCTTAATCCAGCCATTCCCCTATGGAAGAATGAGAAAAAGCACATCATTTTTTCTGGCATCATACTCTTTTGAACAGGCTTTTTTTTTTTTTTTTTACATTGCAGTGCCTACATTTCCTAAAAACTAAACAAGGAGAAATAGAAAAGAAGGGAAAAAAACAGGGGCACCTGTTTACTTTAGTACCCCCCTTACATTTGAAAACAACTGAGAAAACTTTACTTTATAGCATGTAGATATCATGCACTATACAAGTATTACTGTTAAAAACAAAAGTTTGTTTTACTTACAGTTTACTCTTTTCTTCCTCTTCCCCTCTCATAAGTGTTCCTCCAAACATTAATGACATGAAGCAGAGCATATACTTTAGTCCCCTACAAATGTAACAAAGTCAAAAAAGTCCAATATTTCCAGGTTTTCTTGTTCTAGGTTGTTTTCTCATGGCCAGGCTTGGAGCATACACATAATGTGCCCTTTCAATTAACAACTGCTGTGGAATACCAGTCCAGTTGCTTATTTGTGTTTTCATAAAATTAATACAGTCTGTTCCTCCCAGCTTCTCTGATAGAACAGAAAATATTGTTTTTTCCCTGCATGCTCTGTCCTCTAATTCTATTATTATTGTAAACATCTCTTTGTCTAGTAGTCTCATATTCAGCCAGCCTCTGATTTTTTTTCAGTTTTATCACCTCATCTGAATACTTTTAAAGCTTCTTCCATTTTATCCAGCCTTTTGTTATTTGAGTTGATATCCTCCATCAGTGTTTCATTTATTTTAATAATTTCTGAGTATATTTCACTTATTTTTTTCCTCTAGGTTACTCAGTCATGTCTTGCACCAAAGCTGGAGCTTGCACTGCTTGTTGCTGGACAGCTGCAGAATTCTTCACAGTCAGTGTTTTTTTCCTCACTTTTTGTTGATTTTCTTTCAGGTTCTCTGAATTTCTTTTTTTTTTTTTTTTTGCTGGCATCCAGGCAGCACACTTACTGAAATTTACCACCAAAAATGAGTTCACTGGCTCTCTCTTCTGAGTTTCTGTTTTGACACTGAGAAAGCTGAAAGTAAGGTGTTACTCAATGTGCAGCTATCTTGGAAGTGAACTGTCATCATGATACGTTGAGGGTAACACTATAAATCAAAAACTACAGGTCTGCAGCGAAGTTAAACAAAGGTTTGGATGCAAGTTGTACAGACATAGTTGAGTATAGACATCATGTCCAGGGATTATGTCAGCATGAGCAATGAACAGAATATTAATTCTTGCAGGTTAGAAGGCTATGATTATGGTCTTGGTTGTGGTAGTAATATAAATTACGTTATGTTCTGCAATTGCAAAACTGAATTATAATATTTCTCACATACCCTAATTATGTTATGCTCTTAATACAACAAAGGTAAATATGTTGGTCTTTTCCGGCCTTGATGGTCAACTCACAAGCCTCCCTAATGACCCATTCATGTTATGCCAGCCACTTATCAGGCCATTTCACTTTTTGGGGAGGGGTCCTCCTTTTCAAAAAATAATTTGTGATTTGTACCTCACCTTCATTGTAGTTAGTAGTAGGAGGTAAGGGCTGGGAGGTCAGTAGACATTAATCTGTGGCTGGCTCATTTTTTCTTCAGTCTTGCGGGCTTGCTTACTCCCTCTGTCAGTTGCCTGGCATGATGTAGGCTATGCTGTACTGAGACATGCTCAGGTACATGCTTTCTCACATTCAGAGGTCTGCTGAAGTGCATATTTTTTTTTGATCAGGTTATGCTTTCCTAGTGTCTATGCATGTACTTGCATTTATATAAATGAAAAATAAACATGACACCATTTTACCTGCAAAGAGTATACATCACAGACACCACTGAAACAACTGTAGTTGCAAACATTGTACATCACATATAATTTACTCAGTCATTGTCAGTTAAGCATTATATGACTCATTCAAATCCTGCCTCTTAAACCTCATTCCTGCTCTGCACATATTGTTCCCACAATTCCCATTTTTTTCCTATGTAGTCTGTTCCCTCCCTTTTCTAGAGATCCCAATTCCAGTTGTTTTATCTCTGTTACAATATTCACTACTTCTAGTAAAGTTGGTCTAGACTTTGATTTCTATTTTCTAGTAATTGTTTTTTTTGGCAGCCACCATGATTAGACTCGGCAAGGCTTTACTATGTCTAGGCAATTCCAATTCTGTGTCATAACTCAAACAAATCATCTCCCTAGTCAATCCAATCCGCTCACCTAGCATCTCCGACAGAGCAGTCAGCAGGGAATCCCTAAAGTCTGTCATTACACTCCCAAAAAATATGTTCCCAGCCACCTCTTTTTTGCCCATCACACCTCCAACATTTGCTATCCACCTGAGGAAAAATTGTTTGGAGTCTACTCGGGGTATAAAAATACCTATGTAAACAGTTCCAGGCAAAGATCCTAAATCTTCTAGACTTTGTTGCATATTTGGGAGCTATATATCCTTCCATTGTCTCTTTGTGAGTTGCTTATCTAATCTCTCTTCCCAATCCTTTCTGAACTCCTCTGATTGATTCTTATAATTATCATGCAGTATTTTTTAGACTTTACTAATTATTCCTTTTTAACAGCAACTTCTATTCTAGGCCACACAGGGGACTCTTGATGTAGAACCTAGTCACCTCCTTCCACAAGAATGGATGAGTCAGCACTGGTCAAGCCACTCTACCCTCCCCAGCTAACTCCTCTGAGTCTCAGGCCCCTGAGCAAAATGTCAGCAGGAGCATAGTTACAGCTGCATAATTCTTTGCCATTGAGCCATCAGAGGTTATAGATGGTTCTGAACTGTCATCTACAAGAGCTGAGAAAAAAGCTTTAACATAATCAGATTACTTTCTAAAGTAATAAGCAAATGTTACAGATTATGTGCAGAAAATGGCATACCTTTGACTTTGTTTACAATTATTAATATGTACCCTGATAGAATTTTATGTTAATTACTAACGTGTATTGTGACTATTGTATTATACACATCTCTTAACAATATTTTTTCTTATTTATATTGCTGTTATTTCCACAGCCAAATAGATTCATAGGTAGGTACTAGGTTATCTGCCCGAGGGCATTTATAAGCCAAGCCAGAGTGTGCTGGCTTTCGCCGTCCTTGATTAATTAACTGATCCTCTGTCAAGCAGAGCCAATGAAGTGATCCCAGGGGTGTATTTTCTGTTACCGATCCACTCATCAAGGTTTCTCTTGAAGAGTGTTAGTGAGGGGCTCTGCCTAATGTAGTTTGGAATTTTGTTCCAAAGCATGGGGAGTCTCTGTGACAGGAATCTATCCCTCCAGCATGTTCTATTGATTGTTGTGGTGAGGTTTAGCTCACTAGAGCACGTGGCTCGCAGTGACTTGGATTTCTTTAGGTGGAGCATGTCCATCAATTCTGAGTTGGACATGGCTTTGTAAGTCAGGCAGAGATCACCTCTGAGTAAGCGATATGCCACAGAGTACAGCCAGAGTTTTTTCAGTCGGGCTGCATAGGACATATGTTTGAGGCCAGTAATCCTCTTGGTGAGGTACTTTTGTGGTTTTTCCAGCTGTTGGAAGTGTCTTGTGAGGTACATCCCAAATAGGGCATTGTACTCTATGATGGGTCTAATGAGTGACGAGTAGAGAGGCACTATAACCTCTTTATTTCTAGATGTGAACCCTTTATTAATTAGATGGGCCACATAGAAGGATTTCCTAACTACTATGGCAATATGATTGTCAAAGGAGAGATTACTATCTACCTGGGTCCCCAGATCTCTTACTACCTCTTCTGTATTAAGGGGGCTGCCACCTATGTGGTAATTCGTGGGTGTTTTGTTTTTCCCAAATGGGATGACTATGCATTTTTTGGCATTTAACTTGAGGCCATGACTTTGACACCAGGTGTCCGTCTCAGTAAGGCCCTTTTTTTGGATGTCTGTCTCAGCCAGAGAGTCAATTATGGCTCCCAGTTTGCAGTCATCAGAGAACTTGGTTAGCCATAGTCCTCCTGTGTTTGCCTGTACGTCTGAGAAGTATATGCCGAACAGTAGGGGTCCATGGACTGAGCCTTGCAGGAACACCACTTGTGACTGGTTTAGAGCTGGACCTAAAGCCCACTATTCTTACTGTGTGAGTTCTGTCTGTAAGCCAGTTGGCAACCCATCTCGTGACGTAGGGGTTTATGTTCAGGCTGGTGAGTTTTTCTGTAATACCCACGTGGGGAATGGTGTTGAAAGCCTTGGCGAGGTCAAGGTAGGCTGTGTGAACCACCTTTGCCTTGTCTATGGCCTTGGTGACTGTCTTGAAGAAGTCAACCAGGTTTAGTAGGCATGATCTGCCCTTAACAAAGCCGAAGGTCAAGTGTTTGGAGATTCCCAATGTCTTTGTTAATGAGTTCCATGATAATGTGCTCCATAGCCTTGCAGACCAGGCTAGTCAGGCTTATGGGGCGATAGTTACCAGTGTCAGTTGTGGCCCCTCCTTTGTGGAGAGGAATAACTGTTGCTGTGCACCACTCTATGGGCACATAGCCTGTGGAGAGGCTGAGGTTAAACAGCGTTTTTAGGTGGGGGGTTAGTTTGTTCTGTAGTTCGTGAAAGATGCAGCCTAGGACATCATCTGGTCCCATTGACGCTGTGTTTTTGGCTTTTGAAAGGGCTTTCACCTGTGCGTCTGTGATTTTTTGGACACTACACTTTTCCAGTATTGTTGTGGGCCCTTTTGGAGGTGAGAGGGGGTAAAGTTTGCACTGAATCTATCTGCCTGGATGTTGGCAATATCAGTAGGTTCAGTATATTTTGTGCTATTTTGCACTAGTTCAGTGCATATATGTGAGTTGCCACTTAGATTCTTAACATAGCTAAAGAAGGCTTTGTAGTTATCTTTTGAATCCTTGGCTATTTTTCTTTCAAAGTTAGCCTTGGATGATTTCATGAGGGACCTTAGTTTCCTACAGATACTGATCAGGGATGTCTTTCCTTCTTGGGATTTGCTTTTTTTCTGAACTAATTTTCTCCTTCTATTGTATAGCCATTTTATGGCAAGGGTCCACCAAACTGGTTTCCTTCTCTTAGAGGAGTGAGTTTTGGTTTTGCTAGGGATGGCATGATCCATGCATCCTTGTAGGTGCTCATAGAGTGCATTTGTAAAGGGTTCTATATCTTGGGCAGCATTATCTTTTAGCATGGGGGCAGTGAAACTTACCACCTCTGTCTTAAGTAAGGTGAAGTTTGCTTTAGAAAATTTTTATACTGTGGTTTCCTTAGTTGGGGGTGGTGGTGAGGTGTGGACATCCAGAGTGATTAGTTTATGGTCTGATCTAACCAGTGATGGGTTGAACTCTGGTGTGGAACACCTGTCGCCAGTGTTGGTGATGACCAGGTCCAGTATGTTTTCACCTCTGGTAGGGGAGTTTACCAGCTGATCCGAGGCATTTGAGTTGAAGAATTCCAGGAATTGCTGGGCCTGGGAGTTTGTACTTGAGTAGTTTTCCCAGTGAATGGTAGGGTAATTGAAATTGCCCAATATCAGGGTGTTCGGTAGGACCTTCATGTTTTCCAGTGTCTCCAGAAAGGTGGAGTGGCGGTCCTGGGTCATGGAGGGTGATCTGTAGCAGGCCACAATTTGCATTGCAGATTTGCCCGATGTTAGTTGCACATGGATGATCTCTGAGGTATCATGCTGCGCCACTAAACTGGAGGTGTAGGTATCCTTGCTGAATATGGATACACCCCCTCCTTTTGTGTTTCGGTCCATATTCTGTGGCCGAAACGTGTGGTATGAGTTATAGCCCGGTAGTGCTGGGGTGCTCTCTGGAGCCTTGAACTAGGTTTCAGTTACTGCACAGATGTTGACATTCTCCATACTGAGGAGTGCTTCGAGTGCATGCATTTTGAGATTTAAACTTCTGGCGTTGAGTAGCATAACCCTCAATTTTTATTTGTGCTGTTTACGGAGGTGGGTTTGACTTTTGAGCCTTGCCTAAAAAAGGCACTGTGGGGGCAGCAAGAACTTTGGCCAGTATTCAAAAGCCTAGGGGTGATGAGTGCAAGCCGTCTCTTATGAAGCAACGCGGCTTGTTGAGCATGTCGTCCCAGGCTGACAGACACTGGATCCCCTTTGAATAACACCAGAAGCTTAGCCAGTTGTTGAAATTGATCATTTTTTTCTTTATACTGAGGTATCATTCTTGGTGAGGGCAGGATGCTACTCAGGGTCAGGGTCATACCAGCCTGGGCTACATGATCAGAGAGCTGTTCCTTTTCATGTAGTCCAGGGAGGTACATCTCAGGTCATTCACACCAACATGAACAATGACAGAGTCATATTTGTACTTGTTCTGGAGTGACCTGTGTGCTTGTGTTATGTGGCGGATTCTGGCTCCCGACAGGCAGCTAACAGTAACCTTCTGCTTGTCCAGCCTAGTGAGTGGGACATCAGTGTGCCTGACTATAGAGTCACCTATTATTAGTGTCTTAGGTATGTTATTTTGCCTTAAGGGCTGTGATCGTGCGGCACACTGATTTTGTGTTTTATGTGTTGTCTGGTTTGTGACGGGAGGTGCAGGTTGTTTGGGAGTCTGCTTTGGAGGTCTCTGATTCTTTTGCAGGTTTTTATTTAGAGCCTCCGAGTATGATTTTGTGCATTTATGTGTACTTTTTGCCAGTGCTGTGGCTGGAGGTGTGGTGCAAGTGTTAACCTTCTCCTCTTGACTGTCTGTTCCAGTCTTGGGTGGAGACAGCTTAGCTTCCAGTTTGGCTGTATAATTGCATCTTTCGCATATATTAGTGTTTTGCGGTAGGAGGAGAGGGTTGTCTGTGTACATGAGGCAGTTGTAACATTGCCTCAGGATACCCAGATTCACCAGCTGGACTGGAGAGTACACCTGAAATTGCCCTTTGGGCATGCCTGAATAGTAGGGTGAGGTGCTTAGTCGCTTGGTTGGTGAGGGGTGAATAAAGAGCCTTGCCCTGCTGGGCAATCAGTGTCAGGGTATATTAGTACTTGCTATTAGGTCTGAGATAGTGCTGGGCTGTAGGATGCTTTTTGAGTGCTTAGGTTGAGAGTTAGACTAGTTTCAAGGGAAAAACTGAAGAGGATACTTAGTGGTGCCGGGAATAATTTAACCATAGCTAACCAACGCTGCCCAGTGTGAAAAAACGTGCAAACGTGGTTTTTATAGTAGAGAAATGAAAAAGATAGAAATTAACCTAAAATGGCCAATAAACTACCTACTTTTGGGGTGGAACCACTCCTCCAGGGACAGATAGGTTTCTCAAAGCTCCCCTCTCTCACAGGTGAACAGAGAAACTTCCTTCTATCCAAGTAAGGTATGGGCAACTCAGAAACTAGTATCACAGACCTGAATTTAGCACTAGCCTGAAAACTGGACTATACTAGCTTAGAAAGGTGGGAAACAAGGAATTTTTTTTTTTTTTTGTTTTGTTTTTTTTAAAGATAAGGCAAAAACAGTAAAAGATACACTTAAAACAGCTTTAAATGACTACACACGACCAGAAAAGGCTTTCACACTTTAGTGTGTAGCCTACAACAGTTAAACAAATTATTTAAACAAAAAACAACTATTTAAAAGTGCAGGCAGTCAAATAAGTACAATAAATGAAAAAAAAAACAAGTTTTGAAATCACAATAAATGCTGGAAAATCTGCTTTTAGGCGGAAAACAGTTATGTACAGCAAGAAAGTACAGAAAACTGATACTTAATCACTCCAAAATCTCTCGTCTAAGCTAGAAGACTTGTATCAGTTTAAGGCTTTCTAGTGCTACCCAGTAGGTTAGTTACAGGAAAGATGGGAAACAAGCGCAGATGTGGTCTTTTAAACCAGAAAGTTGAAAGAGACAGACAAACTGTCCAAATGGTCAATAAACTATAATTTCTGGGGCAAGAACCTCTCCTCTCATGGTAGACAGGCTACCTAGTGCTTACCACTCCCACTGATAAGCTAGAAGGCTTTCCTCCAACACAGAAAGGCTTGCGGGGCTCAGAAGCTTACCAACAGTCTTGGATACAGCAACTCTGTCTCTGGACTAGGCTAGTTACAGGAAAGGTGGGAAACAAGTGCAAGTGTGGCTTTTAAAGCAGAACGTTGAAAGAGATGGAAAACTGCCCAAACGGCCAAATAAACTACAATTTCTGGGCCAAAACTCACTCTTCCCATGGTGGATAGGTTACCTAGTGCTTACCACTCCTACTGATAAGCTAGAAGGCTTCCCTCCAACACAGAAAGACTTGGGGAGCTCAGAAGCTTACTAACAATCCTAGATACAGCAACTCTGTAACTGGACTAGGCTAGTTATAGGAAAGGCAGGAAACAGGCGCAAGTGTGGCTTTCAAACCAGAAAGTTGAAAGAGATGGAAAAAAATCTGCTCAAACAGCCAATAGCTACATGGGCCAGGGACCACTCCTCTTGTAGTAGATAGGCTACCTGAAGCTTACCACTCCCACTGATAAGCTAGGAGGCTTCCCTCCAACACGGAAAGGCTTGGGGGGCAAAGAAGCTTACAGAGAGTCCTGGATACAGCAAATCTGTACCTGGACTAGACTAGTAACAGGAAAAGTAGGAAACAAGCGCAAACACAGGCTTTTAAATCAGAAAGTAGAAAGATATGGAAAAACTGCCCAAATGGCCAATGAACTACAATTTCAGGGCCAAAACCCACTCTTCCCATGGTAGATAAGCTACCTAGTGCTTACCACTCCCACTGATAAGCTCGAAGGCTTCCCTCCAACACAGAAAGGCTTGGGGGGCTCAGAAGCTTACCAACAGTCCTGGATACAGCAAGTCTGTATCTGGACTTGACTAGTTACAGGAATGGCAGGAAAAAGGCTAAGAATTTTTTTTTTGTTTTACAGAAAAGCAGCTAAAACAGCAGTAAATACAATTCAAATTGTAGTGCAGAGCAGCACACCCGAGTGTGTAGCAACACTACGGCAAATACAGTTCAAATAAATGCAATTAAATTAACAAATGACTAAAAAACAAGTGCAGAAGGCAGTAAATTAGAAGGCTACTAACAAGCAGTAATAAGTGTAGAGTAAGAGTGACTGAACAGATAATAGCACGCAGAAGAGCAACTAAGACAGTTACAGTAAGAGCAGCTGAATAAAATATATATATATTTTTATTTATTATTTATTTTTTTTGAGGGAGGGAACAGAGCAAGATTAAGAGGCTACAGGGGTTGTCCTTCCCAAATGCTCTCTTTGTACACAGTAGGAGTGCCTGAAATCAGAATATGATCTCACTGCACTCACTTGAGTGAGCAAATGAGATGGGCCCAGAAGGAGTATCCAAATACAAATCTACAAGAGGGGCAGGCAATTTCAAAGCCACCAACATTAACACCAAAACAAGAACAGGGAGGGTGCATGGCGAACTAACTGTAGAGAGACAGCCACAACTTCAGTTGAGTTAATATTCAGTGAAAAACACAAATAAATAAATTAAATACAGTACTACATGAAAAAGAGCAGATAAAAGTGTACTTAAATTCACTTATACGTCAAGTTGATTTCAGGTAGATGTTAGCCGGCCAAAGCTCAGATATTAAGCAGAGATAACTCAAAATGTACCATTTATATAAGGCAGGGCAGAATATCAGTGATGAGGTCAAAGTATCCCCCACTGCTATCAATGGCTACACAGAAATTCTAACAATTACTCTGTAGAAAGACAGCCACAACTTCAGTTGAGTTAATATTCATTGAAAAACACAAATAAATTAAATTCAGTACTATATGCAAAAGAGCAGATAAAAGTGTATTTAAATTCACTTGTACGTCCAGTTGATTTCAGGTAGATGTTAGCTGGCCAAACCTCAGATATTAAGCAGAGATAACTGAAAATGTACCAGTTACATAAGGCAGGACAGAATATCAGTGATGAGGTCAAACTACCCCCACTGCTATCAATGGCTAAACAGAAATTCTAACAAGTACTCTGTAGAGAGACAGCCACAACTTCAGTTGAGTTAATATTCAGTGAAAAACACAAATAAATAAATTAAATACAGTACTATATAAAAAAGAGCAGATAAAATGGTACAGGGTCTGTCAATCAGCACACACAGCCAGTTAACAACTGTGTGTATGTATGTATGACTGAATGAATAAATACCTCTCAACTGTTCCTGATCTTGCCTCATATTTTTTACACTGCCCTTCATAACATTTTGAAATTTTTTGGTAAATCACTAAGTATTATAATCACTCAGTAAAGCCAGACATTGACTTTCATACCGTTTATTGTTTAAAAATGCATGCTGATGCAAAATATGTTCTATTACCTTTTATACGTGAATCACAGCAATATATTTATTTTATCTATTTATTTATTTATTTTACATTTGTAATATATAAGCATTGTTCCTGATTTTGGGCCTATTTATCACCATTATGCAATATCTTTATTTTATTTATTTATTTATTTTACATTTGTAATATATAAGCATTGTTCCTGATTTTGGGCCTATTTATCACCATTATGCAATATCTTTATTTTATTTATTTATTTTACATTTGTAATATATAAGCATTGTTCCTGATTTTGGGCCTATTTATCACCATTATTCAATATCTTTATTTTATTTATTTATTTATTTATTTTACATGTGTAATATATAAGCATTGTTCCTGATTTTGGGCCTATTTATCACCATTATGCAATATCTTTATTTTATTTATTTATTTATTTTACATTTGTAATATATAAGCATTGTTCCTGATTTTGGGCCTATTTATCACCATTATGCAATATCTTTATTTTATTTATTTATTTTACATTTGTAATATATAAGCATTGTTCCTGATTTTGAGCCTATTTATCACCATTATGCAATGTCTTTATTTTATTTATTTATTTATTTATTTTACATTTGTAATATATAAGCATTGTTCCTGATTTTGGGCCTATTTATCACCATTATGCAATATCTTTATTTTATTTATTTATTTATTTATATATTTTACATTTGTAATATAATAAGCATTGTTCCTGATTTTGGGCCTATTTATCACCATTATGCAATATCTTTATTTTATTTATTTATTTTACATTTGTAATATATAAGCATTGTTCCTGATTTTGGGCCTATTTATCACCATTATGCAATATCTTTATTTTATTTATTTATTTATTTTACATTTGTAATATATAAGCATTGTTCCTGATTTTGGGCCTATTTATCACCATTATGCAATATCTTTATTTTATTTATTTATTTTACATTTGTAATATATAAGCATTGTTCCTGATTTTGGGCCTATTTATCACCATTATGCAATATCTTTATTTTATTTATTTATTTATTTATTTTACATTTGTAATATATAAGCATTGTTCCTGATTTTGGGCCTATTTATCACCATTATGCAATATCTTTATTTTATTGATTTATTTATTTATTTATTTTACATTTGTAATATATAAGCATTGTTCGTGATTTTGGGCCTATTTATCACCATTATGCAATATCTTTATTTTATTTATTTATTTTACATTTGTAATATATAAGCATTGTTCCTGATTTTGGGCCTATTTATCACCATTATGCAATATCTTTATTTTATTTATTTATTTATTTATTTTACATTTGTAATATATAAGCATTGTTCCTGATTTTGGGCCTATTTATCACCATTATGCAATATCTTTATTTTATTTATTTATTTATTTATTTTACATTTGTAATATATAAGCATTGTTCCTGATTTTGGGCCTATTTATCACCATTATGCAATATCTTTATTTTATTTATTTATTTATTTATTTTACATTTGTAATATATAAGCATTGTTCCTGATTTTGGGCCTATTTATCACCATTATGCAATATATTTATTTTATTTATTTATTTATTTATTTTACATTTGTAATATATAAGCATTGTTCCTGATTTTGGGCCTATTTATCACCATTATGCAATATCTTTATTTTATTTATTTATTTATTTATTTTACATTTGTAATATATAAGCATTGTTCCTGATTTTGGGCCTATTTATCACCATTATGCAATATCTTTATTTTATTGATTTATTTATTTATTTATTTTACATTTGTAATATATAAGCATTGTTCCTGATTTTGGGCCTATTTATCACCATTATGCAATATCTTTATTTTATTTATTTATTTTACATTTGTAATATATAAGCATTGTTCCTGATTTTGGGCCTATTTATCACCATTATGTAATATCTTTATTTTATTTATTTATTTATTTATTTTACATTTGTAATATATAAGCATTGTTCCTGATTTTGGGCCTATTTATCACCATTATGCAATATCTTTATTTTATTTATTTATTTATTTATTTATATATTTTACATTTGTAATATATAAGCATTGTTCCTGATTTTGGGCCTATTTATCACCATTATGCAATATCTTTATTTTATTTATTTATTTATTTATTTTACATTTGTAATATATAAGCATTGTTCCTGATTTTGGGCCTATTTATCACCATTATGCAATATCTTTATTTTATTTATTTATTTATTTATTTTACATTTGTAATATATAAGCATTGTTCCTGGTTTTGGGCCTATTTATCACCATTATGCAATATCTTTATTTTATTTATTTATTTTACATTTGTAATATATAAGCATTGTTCCTGATTTGGGGCCTATTTATCACCATTATGCAATATCTTTATTTTTTTTATTTATTTATTTATTTTACATTTGTAATATATAAGCATTGTTCCTGATTTTGGGCCTATTTATCACCATTATGCAATATCTTTATTTTATTTATTTATTTATTTATTTTACATTTGTAATATATAAGCATTGTTCCTGATTTTGGGCCTATTTATCACCATTATGTAATATCTTTATTTTATTTATTTATTTATTTATTTATTTTACATTTGTAATATATAAGCATTGTTCCTGATTTTGGGCCTATTTATCACCATTATGCAATATCTTTATTTTATTTATTTATTTATTTATATATTTTACATTTGTAATATATAAGCATTGTTCCTGATTTTGGGCCTATTTATCACCATTATGCAATATCTTTATTTTATTTATTTATTTATTTATTTTACATTTGTAATATATAAGCATTGTTCCTGATTTTGGGCCTATTTATCACCATTATGCAATATCTTTATTTTATTTATTTATTTATTTATTTTACATTTGTAATATATAAGCATTGTTCCTGATTTTGGGCCTATTTATCACCATTATGCAATATCTTTATTTTATTTATTTATTTATTTATTTTACATTTGTAATATATAAGCATTGTTCCTGATTTGGGGCCTATTTATCACCATTATGCAATATCTTTATTTTATTTATTTATTTATTTATTTTACATTTGTAATATATAAGCATTGTTCCTGATTTTGGGCCTATTTATCACCATTATGCAATATCTTTATTTTATTTATTTATTTATTTTACATTTGTAATATATAAGCATTGTTCCTGATTTTGGGCCTATTTATCACCATTATGCAATATCTTTATTTTATTTATTTATTTATTTTACATTTGTAATATATAAGCATTGTTCCTGATTTTGGGCCTATTTATCACCATTATGCAATATATTTATTTTATTTATTTATTTATTTATTTTACATTTGTAATATATAAGCATTGTTCCTGATTTTGGGCCTATTTATCACCATTATGCAATATCTTTATTTTATTTATTTATTTATTTATTTATTTTACATTTGCAATATATAAGCATTGTTCCTGATTTTGGGCCTATTTATCACCATTATGCAATATATTTATTTTATTTATTTATTTATTTATTTTACATTTGTAATATATAAGCATTGTTCCTGATTTTGGGCCTATTTATCACCATTATGCAATACCTTTATTTTATTTATTTATTTATTTATTTTACATTTGTAATATATAAGCATTGTTCCTGATTTTGGGCCTATTTATCACCATTATGCAATATCTTTATTTTATTTATTTATTTATTTATTTATTTTACATTTGTAATATATAAGCATTGTTCCTGATTTTGGGCCTATTTATCACCATTATGCAATATCTTTATTTTATTTATTTATTTTACATTTGTAATATATAAGCATTGTTCCTGATTTTGGGCCTATTTATCACCATTATGCAATATCTTTATTTTATTTATTTTACATTTGTAATATATAAGCATTGTTCCTGATTTCGGGCCTATTTATCACCATTATGCAATATCTTTATTTTATTTATTTATTTATTTTACATTTGTAATATATAAGCATCGTTCCTGATTTTGGGCCTATTTATCACCATTATTCTTTACTTCGTCTCTGATCATTAAGCAAAGAAGTTGAGAGGTATGGAAAATGGAATCTGGTTAGGTCACTGGTGGCATTTTTCTGCAGCTAATGAGCTAATTAAAAAGAGACTGTAATTACTTCTAAAATAGGGTCTTAAACAATGAATCAATACCTCTCTATAGTAGCAGTTATCCAAAGTTTAGTTTACCAGGAATGACACCATCCATCTTCCTCCAAAACCAAAACATAGGTGGATCTCAATGTGATACAAGTATACAAGTGTCCTAACGTGATATGAAATTTATTAAATACCCCCACCTCTCCTCTCCCCTGTTACATTAAGATGTCACCCCACTATCCAGTCCATAGTTTTAAGTCAGAAGGTTCGTAAGGCCTTACCAGGTATGTGGTTGAGGTGACCACTGTGGAGCTATATCTAATTTTCCAATTGCCTCAGAGTACTCTCTGGCTAATTGACTTGCTCTGAGTCATACAATGCTCAGTGGAGGCTAAGAGAATCAAACCCTGTGCTATAGGAAGTAGCTTGTCAATAACTCATACCCTTTATCTTCCACGCCAACTGCCAACACTTGGAATAAACTGACAATTTACTTGTGGACAAGCTCCACAAAAATCATTACATTCTTTCATTTTTTTCATATTTCATCTTTATTGCTTTTTTTTTTTTACTTATTTCCAACTCTTTCAATGGATCAGCAAAATAAAAAGATTTCATAATATTAATATACCATCCTTTTCTGATGCATTCTTCGTTTTCCATAACAAGATTTTATTATGAAATTCTGTCATTTCTTCATTAATAACATTTTAATTCTTTTCTTCATTCGCATTTCTTCCCAAAGTTCCTTGTATTTATCATATATTATTGTCTCTACCTAATTTTTATCATCTTTCTTAAGTCCTTTTAATACTTTATACATATTTAAAGAAGCTGTGTGTACAGCTGGGTTTGTCAATCCGTCACTCCATTCTTCTTTCATATGTAAAATTCCTCATTTTACAGTGTTCAGTCTCGTCCCCCATATAAATGAAAATATTATCATCATAATTTCTTTTTCATTTTTCATATTTTACCAGTATCATGTAAATATTTGCCACATACGCTGTTTTACCCAATATTGTGGTATTTATCAATTGTGCTTTCTTTCTATATGAAAATCGATCGGGGGAATTTAATAAAGCCTACACAGTATTTTTTACCATGTACACATCATGGCATGCTGCTTACATGAAAGTAAGCAGCTGTGCAATCCAATAAGCACTGCTGAGTTGCGCACACAAGTGCGCAAACACAGGCAGTTCAGTGGCATGCAGATCACCTCATAAAGAGGTGAATCTCATGCAAATGATCCAGCAAGCAGATAGGCATCCCTGCAGACCCCATGTTGGTGTCCGTAATGTACACAGAAATTTTCTGTATATAGTCTTTCAAACAAACAGGGGCAATAAAAACGCAGGTAGATGGACAGAATTGGCATAGCACATATAAATATGAGCAAAACCATCCACCCTGTTTCCAAAAACATATGGGACATAAATTAAAATAATTTTATTTTTTTTAATGATCTGATCACGTTTGCACAGCATGCCACAGTGAGCAAACATGCTTTTATGAAAAAAAATTAAGAAAAAAGAGTGGAAAAACCACAGTTAATAGTATGTGACAGAAATGTATTATATGACCCTGTGTGGAATATCTACAATGGTGTAATGGTGCTGTTGCTAACTAGGTAGGGCCTGGAAGCGTGTAGTTTCCTGGTTATGTGCACGGATCCCTGTGTAAATGAGGTGGGGTTACTGGATAGCACAAAAAGGGTATCTGTGTTCACATATCCCTTCTGTGTAGGCACAGAACAGGTAACTGACATCAGGAGGGGGTGTGTCTGAGGACTTATAAGCTCATTTGAGCTCAGCTGCGCCTGTTTGCATGGCACCCCACTGTGCTCAGCAGGGGGGGGGTACACTGATTGCTAAGCTTTATTTACCTTTGGAACTCATGTTTTCATGGCATGCCTTTGTGCAGAGTGTGACCTTTCAGGAGGGTATGTACAGTGACTGCTAAGCTTTGCATTCAAGGAGCTTGTTTTCATGTGTTTGCTTGCTGAGAGTATCTAAAAAACAATTATGTAGTAATTCTTTGTGACACTTGTTTAACTTAAAATAGGGCCAGTAAATGATGTTAATGATATACTAGGCAGGTGGAATGCATCATAGGTAGCCAATCACACAGTCAGCATCTACAATAGAGCACTAAGAAGTATGCATACACCCAACATTCTGATTTTTCACCCATACTCTGCACCATTAGAGTACAGACTTGGGAATTTTAAATGAAAGAATGCTAGGGGCTGCTGCAGGACTGCTACATCTGTATGTGCTAGATGCCAAAGTCAGTGCTGCTGCTGGTGTTGCTGACAATTAGCCTAGGCAGAGAAGGAGCAGAGTGTTCAGGCCCCGGGGTTACCTTCCAGGAGCTACATGAGCTGGAGATTGTAGAGCATTACAGGATGGACAGGAACATATTACAAGAACTCATTGACCTTTGCTGCCCTCAACTTGTTCCCAGAGCAGACAGAGGGGAACCCATCCTAGTGGAAACAAAGGTATGTGTAACCCTTAGAATAATAGCCACAGGTACCTTCCAAAGACCAAATGGGGACATGATTGGGGTCTCACAGGGCTCAGCATCCAAGGTACTCCACCAGTTCCTGGATGCTATATTTCCAAATGCCAGTGAGTACATTTATTTTCCCCTCACTCCTGAGGTGAGGACCAGCAATATGCAACACTTCTACCACGTAGCATAGTACCTTGAGATACTGGGTGCCATAGATTGCACTCATGTACACATCAAGGCTCCACCCATTGAGCAGGGTAGAATTTACGTCAACTGCAAGAAGTACCACTCCATCAACTGCCAGGTCGTGTGCAATGCCCAGGGCATTATCATGACTGTGTGTGCTGGCAGCCCTGAAAGTTATTATGGCTCCCATATCTGGCATGCATCACAGCTGTATGAAATGTTTGCTAGGGGGGGACATCCCACATGGCCATTTGCTAGGGAATGCTGGCTATGCCCTTGAATTGTGGATGATGACACCCATCAGAAATGCACACACACCCATGGAAGAACACCATAATTAGGCATACGCACAAACTAGGAACATTATAGAGCATGTGTTTGGACTGCTGAAGTCACAGTTCCGGTGTCTCAATATATCTGGTGGAACCCTGCAGTACTCTCCAGCCACATGTGCACATATGTTCACAGTATGTGCTATGCTACACAGTCTGATCCTGTAGAAACAGCTGCATCAAAATCAGCAAAGGGAAGGGATACACAGCCCTCCACCAGTACCTAGGTAACCACAGTCACAGGAGGACTCAGAGGAGGAGCCCCATGATGTCCCTAAAGGCAGATGTAGGCATGCCCAGTATACCCTGGCATTGGCTAAGAGACAACGCATAGCGCATTCACTGACAACCTATGGACTGACACCTTACTCCTACTCACATACATATAGTAAACATGTTGATGCTAGGCATCCCACACAACCTGTACCTATACATGTATTGGTTGTGTTTGGCTTGCATCACACAGAGTCAGCCCTGAACTACAGGTCTCTCAACTGCTGCATTTGGAAGATAAGTCTCTAACCTACACACTAATTGTAAGGATTACTATAATATATCATGTATAGATCTGCTGCTGTCATGCAAGGAAATATTGTGAACTACTTGAATAGATGTAACATCCACATGGGACTACAGATACCCAGTCCAATGGTATGTGTCCCTTAATAGTCACTAGGCCTCATGGTTGGAATATTTACTACATCAGTCAAGGGAGATGTTAAACAGTAGGCTCACATGATATCTGGACTACTGTATATCCCAGCAGATCATGTACCGTTGTTCCCCACCTCCAACACAACAGTGTACCCATACAACTGCTTTAACAGAAAATCACCTGTGGTATATCAGTGGACCAGGCAATCTCAGGGCTGTAACATAAATATTCTCACACCATTGTATGTCTCTCCTCACACAGGATAACAATGTACATATGTATGCTGTTGAATGTGTGATGAGTGACTCCTTTCAGCCTGATGACCTGAATGGCTCAGTGGACTACAGCAGCTAGCACTGGTGATGGTGTTGATGGTTTTAATCTGGAATTACTCACATCTTTTGCATGTGAGGTAGTACTATGTTGGTGCTTTCACAGATTGTCATACATCTTACTGCAAGAAATCTGGATGAAAATAGTAAGATTGGGGGGACAAAGGCCCAAACATAGAGACTGATTTTAAATATTGTTTCCATAAACCTAGAATGTCCCTGGCAGTGAAGGTGTTGAATTAGTACTTATGTTCTGAAGGATATAACGTCTGAAACACAAATGTTTGTCTGTAAGTAGTATAATGTATTGATGTCGATATTCAATACTTCACCAGAAGAGCACAAATGTACGAGGAACAGACCAAACATATGAGGCAAAACAGTGACATCCTGTGGAAATCAGGGAAGGTTGAGAGGTATGCAGACTTGACACTCTGTTGGTGGTGTAACATTACCAACTGCAGTCACATTAAGTGCAGCACACAGCTGGGGAATGCTGTAGACTGTTTGAGGGAAGTGCAGTTCTGCAGAAACATGGGGCAGATGTTAATGTCTATAACATACAAAAACCCAAACTGGAGTACAGGTAGGTGTGGCCTGAAGTCACCTTATTAGTACTGAAGTCCCATTGGGAATGCCCATACACCTAGGTAAAATTATCACAATCCTGTTGCCCCTTCAGCAAAATGACCTGTTATGTATAAATGTCTATACATACAGATATTCATATACATATCCTTCGGTCACTCTCTCTCTCCCATGCATAGCATCTCTAGCACTATGTAGTGTCAAATGGATATGTACAAATATATAGCTATATATTTTAAAAGGATATATACACGCCCCCACATATCTACAAAACACATATACATATCACACACACATGCAGCTACAGTTATATGTACATCCCTGTTATAAACAGAAATATGTGTGTGGATGTCTGTATTGCCTGACTTACCCTAATAATGGTGAGTAAATCTCCACTATCACACAGCCATGCTGTTACTCAAAGGATCCAAACTAAGGGTGCAACAGTACAAATTCCACTTACCCACAGACCTCTGTGCCTACTAGATGTCACCACGTAGACAGACACAGGTGAGCTGGTACTGTAATGTATAATGTTGTCAATGCATGTATGGACAGGGCAGCTTGTCCCTGCCAACAGGAATGTGTATGTAACTGCAAGCAGCCATATATGGCCATACTGGTAACTGTACACACATAGCTAGGATAATTATAGGTATCCCGCTGCTAGGATACAAGATGTAGATAACACTATGATGCAATATTACACTTCAGGCCACAGATGCTGGTCAACACAGGCCTAGCTTGTGTAATGTACAAGTACTGTGCCTGCAATCACACATACAACACACTTAATGTGTAGCACGTGCAATAAGTACTGTCATCTGTAGTGTATAAGACTAGATAGGTAGGGGTTCTAATCTCACTCCAACCCACTTGGTATGTGACCGTGTCAGAGTGTGTGTGTGTGTGTGTGTGTGTGTGTGTGTGTGTGTGTGTGTGTGTGTATCTTCCTGAAAATGAATGGACATGCCCTCATAGGCTATCTACCTCCAATGGTTATGCCCTTTCTGGCCCTGTAACTTGCTTCTGGCTTCCACACTGCTCTCCTCTGCAAGGCCTGATGATGTCAGCCACCTTAAGACTACCAGCTGGCAGTGTAAAATCTGATGTAAGCCGTGGCACAGGCGATAAGTAGTGTGATCTCTAGTGTATAAGACTAGATATGTAGGGGTTCTAATCTCACTACATACCACTTGGTACGTGACTGTGTCAGAGAGTGAGTGAGTGTGTGTGTGTGTGTGTGTGTGTGTGTGTGTGTGTGTGTGTGTGTGTGTGTGTGTGTGTGTGTGTGTGTGTGTGTATCTTCCTGCAAATGAACGGACATGCCCTCATGGCCTGTCCACCTGCAATGGTTATGCACCTTTTGGCCCTGTAACTTGCTGTTGGCTTCTACACTGCCCTGTTCTACAAGGTCTCATGATGTCAGCCACCTTAAAACTACCAGCTGAGTGTGTAAAATCGGATGTTAGCTGTGGCACAGGCAATAAGTACTGTGATCTTTAGTGTACAAGACTAGCTAGGTAAGGGTTCTAATCTCATTACCTCCCACTTGGTAAGTGTGTGTGTGTGTGTGTGTGTGTGTGTATCTTCCTGCAAATGAATGGACATGCCCTCATGGGCTATCCATCTGCAATGGTTATGCACCTTTTGTCCTTGTAACTTGCTGCTGGCTTTCACACTGCCCTCTTCTACAAGGCCTGATTATGTCAGCTACCTTAAGACTACCAGCTGACAGGGTAAAATCAGATATAAGACATGGCACATGCGATAAGTACTGTGATCTATAGTGTATAAGACTAGATAGGTAGGGGTTCTAATTTCACTCCAGCCCACTTGGTACATGACTGTGTGTGTGTGTGTGTGAGTATCTTCCTGTAAATGAATGAACATACCCTCATGGGCTGTCCACCTGCAATGGTTATGCACTTTTTGGACCTGTAACTTGCTGCTGCCTTCCACACTGCCCTGTTCTACAAGGCCTGATGATGTCAGCCACCTTAAGACTACCAGCTGGCAGTGTAAAATCAGATATAAGCCATGGTGCATGCGATAGGTACTATGATCTGTAGTGTATAAGACTAGTAAGTAAGGGGTTCTAATCTCACTCCAGTTGTCGTGTGTGTGTGTGTGTGTGTGTGCGTATGCATGTGTATATATCCAATGGCATAACCTTGGTAGCCTAGACATATGTCGGGTTTGCAGTCTTTTATTTGTAGCAGGTGATATGGCCCCCCCAAAGGTCTGACCATAACAAGGCCTGCATATGTCATCAAGCATATGCCCTAAAATGATTACTAGCAGGCATGAGGTCTACTGTGTGCACCACATACTGTGGTCTGTAGTATGTACCATTACATAGGTAAGTGTGCACACCTACATAGAGCCAACCTGCACCACGTGTGCCTTGGCATGTCTTCTACGTGCTAATTGGAAGTGGTGCTAGCCTCAATGTAGCCATGTGTTTGTGTGAGCCTGTTAGAATGTTTTACAACATGTCATGGAACCATGGGCCATATGGATTGAACACAGAGGGTACTGTAGCCTTTGACTGTCACTGGTTGGAAAGATGTGGATGCATTCACTGTTGTACAACCTATACTGACAGGTTTGGGATGAACATCCCAGACTTGCTCTGGTATACGGAATGTGGCAGTCATCACAATGACACCCTTGCCATGTCACTACACAGGCATATCCTACAACTGTAGCAGTCACACAGGTGCCAGGGTACACCAATGCACATTGTAGAGTCCATATCAGGACTGCACATGTGTAGTCTGTCTCCAAAATGCTTTGGAGGGGATGTGTATGGGTCCATACAGTTCATAGTTCAGTACTAGGCTAACTGCCCTTGTGGGCCAGTTTTAAGCCTAGCCAATTACCCCCAAGTGAGAATCAAACCCTGCACCTTGTGTCTGTAAGGTAAACACCTTAACCATTATACCAACCTCCCTCCCCCCTATGCCAACCTCCCTCCCCCCTGGGGGGAGGTATCAATTCCCACTGTGTACCTCCCGTGTATCCATGACAGGACTAACACGTGTCACCTGTCCTACACACCAATATCAGTGTGGTATGCATAGTCCATGCTGGTGAGACATGTATGTAACACAGGTAGTACACCCTACATGACACAGGCCCTCCCATGCATGTCATGCACACATCTCCTTTGACACACATCATGTGCAGATTACACATTGGGATGCAAAACACAACAATCATAACTGCTGCCGGGCAACTGTTGGTACTGGACACAGGATATATGTAGATGCATCATCTTCATCAGAACCCTGGTGGCAATTATGAAGGGTAGCAGACATTCTCACAGATTAGGGATTCATGAGTATGCTGAATGCCAACATTGTCATTGTTAGCCTGTTATACACATATGGACCTATGGAGCCATGCAGTTATAGTGCTGTACCTTGCTGATGATTCATGTCTGCTGTGCTGACGTGCCATCCTGTGCTGCTTTATTTCTGCTGTGTATCCATAGGTAATCCCAATAGACTCCTGTAACAGAAACAGAAACAGGCCTGTGACACCTGTCATTGTGTAACTATACAGCCAATTCAACAACATACAACATAAGGATCACATAAGATACAGAAATGTGATACAGTATCTCTCATTAACCACTACAAGTGGCATGGTGAACTAACACTGCATTACACAGGTACATGTTAAGTAATATAGTCACCCTGTGCATCAGACACATAGCTGCATTTCCCTGCATTGATGTCAAGGATAACAGGGATGTTGCACAGGTATTACCACTTGCACAGGGTGTTGTGTGGGGATGCAGGAGGCCTAGGCTGGCCCAAATGGTATATAGCATGTGTGTGAGTCAGGGAGAGCATGTCAGATGGACCATGGAGAGGTGCTGTGTGTGTCTGTAGGTGACCTGCATATGACAGTGGTGTGTGTGTGTGTGTGTGTGTGTGTGTGTGTGTGTGTGCGCATGCGTGCATGTTCACAGTCAAGCTCAGTGCTAGCCCTACATGTGTGTATGGCGGACAGCTGTGGACCATGCATGGTAGAACTGATGGTTCACCTTCTCCAGCCCCAAACACGGGAACTGGCCCTGTCAGGAGTTGAACTGGCACCTCTATGCCAAAAGTCAGAAGTGGTGCTAGTACCTGAAAGTGACTGCTGTCTGTTGGGACCATGTCCCCCACGGGACTGCCCAGGACCATTAGTCCATGGCTTGTACATCATGGTGTGGACAGCACACTCCCCCTCTGTAACGCTGGATGTACTGCCACTACGGGACCATGATTGTGCATGGCCATGTAGACTCTCAGTAGATGTTGTTGCTGCCATATGTCCATGGGCTTGACGCTCAACTCCAACCACATGTTCCAGCACAGATAATGTGCAGTCCAAGACAGGCACTGCTTCAGTCCACCTTCTATTCACTGCATCAGCCAACCAATCCAGGGTGTCCCCAATGAGGTGAAGGCTGTTTTGGATGTCAGACTGTGCGGCATCCATAACCCTAAGACTACACCTGGTGTTCTGTTCAGAACATGCCTGTGCTCCATGATGGCCCGAAACATGTTGCCGGTGACCCGTGATGTGACACATGCAGCAGGTGGTGGATGGACACCAGGCCTCCTACAAGCAACCCTGTCAATCTGCCTGTGTGGGACCTCCCCAGCTCTCTGGCTATGGCCATTGTCTACACTCACTGGAGCCATAGTTGCCACACTTTCCTGTTCAATGTCTCCACCCTCTGACTGTCAAATATTTGTGACCTCCAGGGATGGGGTATGTGTGGGCATACAGACTGTGTGGTGACAGTTGGGGAAGAAGAGTGATGTCTACCTCTGGGACAGATTTTGCCCCTGACACCCCCACCTGTGCCTTACTGTGGCTACCTTCATCATCAGTGTCTGAAGAGACACTGGCATAAGGTTGTGTAGGGGACAGACTCCAACCCCCACGGTCACCTGCAATAAGAATGAAAAAAGCAGTACATTAATACCTGCACAATTGTGTATGAAAAGCATCCAAGACTCCTAACAATGAAGGCCCACAACTGCATTAGTGGTCAAACAACTTCCTTTTCCGCCTTTGTCCACAAAGCACTACCTTGAATGCATTCAAATTCAACTTACGACCTTTATAACCATCACTTGAAGTAAATCAAGTTAAACATGACCAGTAATATTTACCTTTTACTTACTCAGTATGACACAATAATTGAAAAAAGCAACACCTAAAACCTAGTACAACTCTCTTTACAATTATATGGAAATACATATTTGACTGCCTAATGTATTTGCCTTCAGTCTGTTATATTTTAAAAGGCATTTTAGATTCCTGGCCTCATTTAAACCAGGAGCCTTATCTGCTCTTACCAGTAACTGTCAAAGTGTATCTGTTTGTTGAACGACACTCCTATGACTACCCCTCTCGAAATCTTAGGTACCTCCTCCAGACTGGCAATTAAAAATATCCTATGCTGTCTACACACATAATTACATGTACATAGGGGATTATTCTGGCCCTGAACTGTAGTAGACTGTAATTGTTCCTTAACAGAACAAGTGTCATATCTACCAGGGGCAGGACCACAGCCTTGGGCAATACCTGATGGACCTGTAAAAAGTTGAGGGTGGGGTAATATCAATGCCACTGCATGTTGCAGCGCAAGGTAATACGTCCATATATCTCACATTTACAGTAGCTAGTCTTTTACTTGTTGTATTGGTCCCAATCTGCATATGAGTATATACCTGGGGTTACAACACCCCCAAAGAACAAAGACCTGACCCCCACATAAATCTATCTACAGCCTGACACACTGACTGCTACAGCATTACAGTGCTGATCACAGTAAGCTTATCTGCACACTCCTCAGCTGTGGAAACTGTGGCACCCACTTCTATGATGTACAGTGTGATGGATGCCTGGGAGCTGTCGCATGTGCCTAGGTACACCAGGAATTCTTCAGTGGCCGATAGTTGCTGTTCCACTGCAGACCTTGCACTGGTGACAGCACAATTCTGCTGCCCGTCAACGTGCAGCATATAATCATATTGGTTGCCTGGTGGTGAACCTGCTCATATGTCCTGCCCTGTTGACCCCTGGCATTAATGACATGGTCAAGGTCTGACCAGAATGCAGCCCACTGTTCCCTATTATGTCCCCCCCCCTGGATAACAGGATGTCATGATGCTGCCTTAGTCCTTGCAAGATAATCTCATTCTCTGCATCTGAGAAGGGTGGGTGTCATCTGTAGTACATTATTCCTGAAAAACAACACAAGGGGAACACATTACAGGATCAGATATGTGGACATCCACTATGTGCAGATACAGCAAGGGCACAATGGCCAGCACTATCCACTGCTTGCTGACGCATGGCATAACCCAGTGGGACAACATACTATGTGGTTGGATACAACCAAGACAGTACCATTACCGAGGTATTCCCTGTGGGCCATGACAGCATCTGCTGTATGATCATACACCCAACACTCCAGTCCACTGTGGTGTGTCCCCTAAGGACAACCACACAATAATATGTTATAGGAACAGTGCCAGACAAACAGCAGTGTGCTATAACAACCACTATATAGGGACAGTCCGATAACACCAGTGTGCCAAACTGACAACAGACAATACCACTCTGATGTATGTCCCCTGTAGGCATAAGTCAGCAGGGTATCACTGACATGTCATTACCACAGGTCTATGACCGGCTTACTGCTGTAATCCCTATGCCCCATTCCTCTAGCCTCCCATCTGAATCCAGTTATACACAAAAACAGTTACATACCTGCTACAGTGCAGTACTCTTCTGTTGAACTGTGTGTCTGGTAAAGTTTCACAAAGGCATGCTCTGTTTGTGTAAGGTCTCATACAGAATGGTTCCGCATAGCCAGCTGCCTGCCTTTTAAACATGCTCTTCATCAGCAGGTGATTACCTCTAAACCAATCTGTGGTTCTGAAATGCTAATTTCAGCCAAAGTAGCTGAATTACACTATCATTAGCCAGTGACATGCAAGCACTGTGCAATATATAAGACATTCATGTTGACCTGGGCCCCTTTCTTAGCTGTTGAGATGGACACTATTGGGGTGAGGAGACTACATAATCACAGAGGGTAGGTCTCTAGGAGAAACATTAACATAGAGCTATGTGTACCACAGGCTGCAGCTGCTGCTGCTGCAGGTAGTAGACATAGGCAGAGTGTGTGGAGACTTTGGAGGACAACAACCTAGGTGTATCTATGACAGCTGTGTCAGCCTTGTTGTAGAGGCAGTGCCAAGGTGAAGGTACCCTTTACACTCCAATTAAAGCATGTGTTTAGGGTAGGGATGTTAGTTAAATGTGTCAGTATCAGAGTACTAGGTGACATATTATACTGCTATATGGATATGTGATGTGTGTCCTTATCTGCAGAACTGTAACTTCATGCACTGAAAAGGGGATATTTAATATGCAATGCTTTGTGTGGATGAAGAGTGTATTAGTGATCCATTAATTGCTGTCTTCCCAATAATGTAATTTAAATGCAACACAACACTGGATTTGTACCCAGGACTGTGTGTGGCAAAATGTGCTATATGCAAGTCATTTAACAGACTGAGCTACTGAATCACTGCTATAACAGGTATACTTGCAAGATATATGTGCACACATACAGGCTGTGACAAACATTTTCTACATCCATCAGTATGTGCATGGCTTTATATGGATGTATTTCTGCACCAGAGTCCCAGTTGAACATGTAGTTTACCATGAATGCCTTAGCAGGTGACTTTCTACGTATTGCTAATAAAAGGACACATTTACCTCCAATCAGAGGCCTCCGGTACATCCACTGTCATGTGTTTGGCTGTCTAGTAGTGTACAATTGCACCAGAATCCAAGGTACACTCACATTTTTTCATTACTGTTTATTCCAGTTTGTTCAGTGCGGCGCAGCATACAGCTCCACTGAAACATGCCTAATGACTGTAATTAGCAATTACTATGTTTTGTTTAAACCATCTGTTTTAATTAAGAGTTGTGTGGTGGGTTAATGTGGTGTGCTTGCAGGTGTGATGGGCTTGGTTTTTAACATGGCAGAAGTGTTTGTTTTGTACATGTGACTTGCAATGTTAAAAACACATATACTCATTATAGCTCTATTAAGCTGAGCTAAGCGAAGCTGCACAAGGTGGTTTGTGGCGCAGCTCAAGCTAACAAAAATAAAGAAAAAGGGGTGATAAGAATGTGGTGAAATGGGGGCATGTAAGGGGAAAAACACATTGAAAGGCAGGGAGGGATATGCAGGAAGGGTGTAATAAAGAACCATAGCTATCCATTCCTTGTAAAGCAACAACTGTGCACCTTAACAGATTTGGAAATGACTTTGGATTCTGAAACCCTGGAGAGAGGGGTAAGGACAACATAACTGCATTGTCAAGCCAACTGGACTGAATTACATGTGTCCAGTGCATGTGTGCAAAATGGAGAGCTATGTTGTTGTTGTTGTGACTTTCAGCTTTTCCCGGTTAGGGGTAGCCACAGCAGAACTCCGGTCCGCTAATGATTGGCAGATAGATTTTTACATGCCAAGTTGCCAGCCCTGACGCACAACCTTCAATGAAGGTACGCCCATTCGCGAATGTCTCCACGCAGAAGACGCTCTAGCTGAGAATTGAACCGGACAGCGTCTTACTGTGAGGCGACAGAGAGCTATGTATGGGACAATATTTTTTTTGGTGGGACAGGTGCCCATTTTTTTTTACGGTGAGAGTGGAATGTTGGGAAAGGGACATAGGTACATATGGGGGAGGTAAGTTGGGTAGCTGAGGATTCATTTGGAAACAGACAAGGCAGACAAGACAGCAGACAGGGGCGGTGTGTGACACATGAGGGGGTGAACACCTTTGATGGGGAGAGTGTTGTGGAATCTGAGTCCCATTTGCCTCCAGACAGTAGCAACATGACTCACGTCCCCACCCATAGGACTGTTGGCATTGCTTCTTCACTGCCCTGAGGGTGGCTGTGCTGGAGGCTGGGCACCAAGGCGATGCTGCCCCACAAGGTCAGCCAGCATGCCCTCAATCTGATGCAGGTGTTGGCCATAGCCACGGTGGACTATCCTGCATATCAGGACTGGTAGCTCATCACAGGGCACCACATTCCCTGTGCCACCACTCCCAAAGGGGGACTGGGCCCCGTCCCCTGGGGCAGTACTACCCAACACCACAGGTAGTGCAGGGGCAGCAGAGGGAGCATCACTGGTCTGGGAACCAGACATGCTGGGACCTGGTGCCACAGCCAGTTGAGGCAAGGTAGGGGGATCAGCCGGAACTGGCCTACCTTGACGTGCTGTGGGACATGAAGTAAAGCAATATGTTACGGTTAGTAACAACCAAACCATTGTTAGTATTAACAGAATAAATATCATATTTATTAAGCCAAATACATATTAATGTATGTTATGTGCAAAACAACATAATGTAACATAACGGTCAGTATGGTAACAGCATTAGTGTGATTGCAGATGATATCCCTGACAATGCTGGTCATACATACCAGGTGTGTACTGACAGTTGTAATTACAGTGACTCCAATTCTCCTATAGCTGAAGTAGCATGTACATACCTCTCAAGCTGATAGCATGAGACAATAAGGGGCAAGCACTAACAAATGCAGGTACAGAACTACTCAGAACAGTTTCACATAATGTGGACTTGTATAACTGCCAGGCTGTTCTGTAAACATATATGGTAATATATTGCATTCCAGGTAATAATTTATCTGGTAAGCATGTGACAGATGTATTAGTCAGTTCTAATTACATTACAAGAAATTGTGATACTTGAGAGGCATATTTGTATACAGTAAACTAGACAGCCATCATGGCTTAGTTGGCAGGCATGGGAGTAGAACCCACTAGCTGTGACTGCAGGGGATGTCTGCAGATACTTTAATAATTGACTGCAGCAGCATAGTATGGACATGCAAGAGATACAGCCATAAAGGGATTACACCGTTTTATTTCTGAACCAATAATGCTGATGCACACATTCTTTCTATTGTGTGTAATGATCTGTGAGATCTAAACACAATATATACACATAATATGGGCTAACTCACCCATCATATTTTTGCATTCTTGAGGAGAGAGAAATTGTGAGCATTACATGACTTGTACTGAAAATGTAGCGCTACACAGCACTGGATTTGAACCCAGGATTTGAACCCAGGACTGTGTGTGGCAAAGTATACAGTGTACAAGGAATTTAACAGACTAAGCTACTGAGGCACTGCTGGCTGCAGGATGACTGATATTTGCCTGGAGACCACCTGCAAACATATTGTGAATTGTGCAATACAAGTTACAGGACCTTCTTCTAGAATTCTAGTACTGTTAGAGTGTTTTACTAGACTGCAGTGGTAATAAAACACACATGCATGGTATACAGCCATACTCAATATATTACTACAGCTTTATTTCACTTTCAGCAATACAGGAGAACACATACTATTGTTATTCATTTGCAATATCTGTGAAGTCCACACACACAATATCCACTGTGGAGTGGCCTACCTCACCCATATATCTTTATTACCTGATGTCTGTGGGAAAAAAAGCATTATGTGACCTATATTGACCTAGAGAAAGCCTTGAACAGTACTATGAGTTATGCAATACAGTTTGCAGCCATTAGCTTTGCATTCTACAGCTATTACAATGTTATATTTGACTGCAGTAACCTTACCTTACAGACTCAGTGCATAAAGCTCTTCTGCAATGGTTATGACAAGACAATTCTGATGTATACCATTTCCTTGCTGTTATTGGTATTTTCTTGTTTTTATTGAACTACAGTTATTATTCATTTATTGCACTACAGCTCTAGTTCCAACTTTATTGCACTACAGCCCTAATTCCAACTTTATTGCACTACAGCTCTAATTCTAACTTTATTGTACTTCCGACTTTATTGTATATACTTTATTGCAGTTAATGCTTTACACATTCTTGATTACTGCACTAAAGTTGGCAGAATACATCCATACTGACCACGGTCATGGCGCCCAGCATGAGACTCAACATTGCGAGCCCTCTAAGCTGCAGCTGTGGAGAGAGAGGCACACCATTATGCATACCAGTTTTGCAGATAATCAGATTAAATATTGGTAAAATAGAGGAAAAAGTACTTACATACTTGTGCGGCATTCCCTGCCCTCACCTCTTGAACCCAGGTATCCAATTTTCCCCTCTTTTGTCTTTTCAGGCCATCATGGTGGTGATGACACTGCTCACCTATGCAGGGTATACCAGTAACACTGGTAAGTTCTCTGGACAGCCAGTCCCAGGCCTCCACCTTACACTCTGAGACCTGGAAACCACCCTGCAGCAGCCTATCCTTGTGGTTTTTCACAAAGAGCCCAACCATGACCCTGGACTCCTGGATGTCCCACCGCTGCACCCAAAAGCACACACCTTCTCCAACACTGCCAGCCATATTGACAGATCGGCTCCAATGGTTTCTGCAGAATTCCCACCTAGTGCACCTTATATAGGCTGTTTTCCTGCCCTTACACTTCATTGAGCATAATTCAAAAAAGCACCACGTTGCTTAGCAGTGCACAAACCAGCCAAGTAGAGCTAAGCAGTGTACAAACACATACAGTCATGGTTTTAGCAAAGCTGAGCACCGTGCAAACATTGGCAGCTGTTAACATGTTTATTCGGTACTTAGCAGATTTGAGCACAGTTGTGCAGAGCGCAGCGGAGCCATATTTTAAAATGTTGCCCATAACACGTGCAACAAAAATACAGACAAGTTCTGACTTCCATGTATTCAAACCCTGGACCTATTACACATACAGCCGTAACTCTACCTTTAAGTTACGTGGATATTAAGAAATCCAGTATACCTTCACATATACCACAAGCTACCTGTTAGCAGTGCTGAGCACCATGCTGTGCAAACACTCTTAAAGAAAGCACTAAGTAAATAATTAATTACATCCAGATTCTATTTTTAGATGTCTGGCAGCTGTCTGCCATGTACATATGAGCTCCACTTGGCTTAGCTGCACTCTGCGTCACGACGCACCAACACCAAAAAAATAGTGTCATTATGCTTATTAATTACATCTGGTTTCTATATTTAAATGTCTGACCAGCTGTCTGCATGTTTGCTGCTCTCCATGCCACACCACGCAAACATGCCTTTAAAAAAAAAAAAAAAAAACAACCTCTGCTCTCTCTTGGCAGTGTGCCATCATTAATATGCATGGCACACTGCAGACGGGGGACCGTGGTGGTATATATGGATGCATTCCATGTAGGCTCTATATGGTGCCTACACAGAGTTTAATAAATCCTGGGGTATGTTTTCCAAAAAGCAATCATATCTTTAATTCCTTTAATAACTTTGTCCCATTGCTCACGTTTAAATTAACTTCTACCAAATACTGTTCCTTATATATCTATACACTTTTCATTATATTCTACACCTCCTATCATACCTTCATAACCAAATCCTTTACGATTTTCTTTATTTATACTTAAACCAATTTTCTTCAATATTAAACTTAATTTTTCATTTATTTCTTCCAGCTATAATTTTTTTAGTAGTTATTACAATATCATCTGCATAAGTATGCATATTTGGCATTTCTACATCAGTCATTTTATATCCTCCTGTACTTGTCATTTCATTTATTTCCATAACTGCTACAGTCATGGCATCCTTGTTTTATTCCACACACTATTCTCACATCTTCCCCAGTCCAACCATTTATGTTTAATTTCACATAATTTTTCTCATCTATTGATTTAATAATTTGTAATATTTTGTCACTTATGTTATATGCTTGCAAAATTTTCATAATGATTCATATTGGATATTGTCACATGCCTTGCTTTTATCACCTATCATAACTTTTACTTTTTTATTAATAATGTAATTCATTACTTCTCTTATTAACTGTAACAATTCCTGACATATTTTTCCTTTTCTTCCATACAAATTTTGACCATATAACCTTTCCTTTTTATATTGTACTCTTAGCTATTATTCTCATGAAGTCCCATACAAATTTCTTTGTACTTAATCCCTGTTTCTATCCATTCATTCATAACTTGTACAAATATAATTTTTGTCAGGTTCCCATTTCTTTATACATATATTCAATCCCATCTAGTCCTGTAGCTGAATTTATGTTAATGTCTTTCATAATCTCATTCAACTCTTTTCTATTTATTTTTTTCTCTAAATATTCATTGTCTTCTTTATTAAGCCACTGACCATTGTTAATTTCTTCCATGCACACATCTATAACCATTCCGTAGTCCTCTTTCATCATATATTTTAGTAGTGTCAATCATTTCTTTACATATTATCAAATATTCTTTTAGTTCTTTTGCTTCCACTTCAGTTATAAACTGAATGAAAATCCTTTTTTTGTTTGTCTAAAAAAGGGTTGTACAGCATAGTCTGTTTTCTTTTTTAATAAGCCCCCTAAAAATTTTCCATAGCCTGACCAGTTTCAAATGTCGAGTCACAAAATGTTTATTTTTTAAGTAAAGCTCTTACCTCTTCCACGTTATCTTCCAGCAGTGCTATAACATTGCCCCATACCTCTTATCTCTCCAAACTTTCTTCCATTTTACTGCTCACACGAACAACAAATTTCTTCTTTGTTTCCTGCATTCTCATCTCAACTTTGGCTACTTCTCCCACTGTTTCAGCAAAAGCATTTTTTTTCTCTGGAACCTTCTGTGGCACATTTTCTTCTTCTATTTTTTTCATAATCTGACTCCAGGATACTGCAGCTCTACTCTGTGGTTCACTTTGGTTTATCATCTCCTCCAGATAAACATCCTGCAACCCTCCCAACTGGAGGGTTGAAATAATACATTTTCCACTGTTTCTCTTGATTCAGATTTTTCTGGAAATTTAGCTCTAAATCCATTTCCAGCTCTCCATTCACCTCCATTTCTTTCTCACCCTCCTCTCCATTCACAAATAACATTGTCTCTGCTCCCACCTTGTTTGTGAACATCTCTGGTAGGGATTCTACCATATCTCCTTCATTTTCCACAATTTTCTCCACCATTTCACTCTGGCTTACAGTCTCCATATTTTCTCTGGACCACCTCTGCTTCTGGACCAGAAACAAAAAGTGAGTTGTGTCACACACAAACTCTTCCCCTTACTACCAAGAGTAGAGAAATGTTCCTGATGCCCTGGGCAAATTTATCCTAGTATATAAATGCCACCTCAGGTCATCCATGAAAAGAGGCTACTAGCCTACTGGGGCTAACCCAGTCAACAAAAGATAAATAAAATAAAATAGATAAAATCAAGGTATATAAATCAAAGTGTACTGCAACTGAAATACCCTATGATCACAGCAGGATTATCTGCATGGCTTATGTAATGTAAAGATGTTCTTCATGCTTCACTGTTGCAGTCATCACATTTGGGTTATCTGCCTGCAGGTAGCCCTCAGTCGGCCTGAATACCAGAGTTGTGGGATTTCTGCGTCGGATGCTGTCACTTCTTCCATGACATCATGTCGTCAGGGGTATAAAACATGCAGCCGATGCCATTACATCAGTCTTAATTGCCGTGCAGTCCCCGAAGCAGAAGCAGTTCGCAAGTGCTGGTCGGCCACCTCCTGAAATTTAATTTTTCGAGTTTCAGACCTGAAGTCTTCTAAAAGATAATTACCCCATTGGGGATCCTTTTTTCGTGCTCTAACCGATGTCAGAATAAGTTAATAATTGTCTTGCCTGTGGAAAGCAAATACTTCACAGGGATTTTCATTCTTACTGCTTCACCTGTTTAGGCCCAGACCACGATGTCCTTTGCTATCGGTTTTGTGCCTTGTTCACCAGCCAAACTATTCATTATCGGGCAATTTTTGTAGCTAAATTATTTTGTTCTCGATCTCCATACTCCAAAATAGCTTCAATCAGCCATCCGACTACTGATCTTCTGAAAAAGCGTAAAGATAAAGACAGAAACAGACTGCATAGGTTCAAAACTGCCGACGACACTACTGTTAAGCTAGTCGCCAGTCTGTCGGTACTCAGTGGGGCACATTTGCAGCCCCTGATACCCACTTCTACAGATTCGCAGGCCTCTACTGAGACCCATTCAGAGTCCACAAGATGCTTCTTCAACTATGGAACCTGCGGATGACTCCACCTTGGATGGGTCTGGAGCCGCTGTGCAGACACAGGCTTCTGAGGGTGTATTCAGGTCTTCCAATTTTCATATTAAAATGACAACTTTGTTTCAAACCAAAAATACCAAATTCCTCAGGCCTAAAGTTCAAGAGGATTACTGGCCTCAAACAGTTGCCCTATGCAGCACGATTGAAAAAGCTAAGACTGTTCTCTGTTGCATACCGCTTTCTCAGAGGCGATCTCTGTCTAACGTACAGAGCCATGTCCAACCCAGAATTGTTGAACATGCTCCATCTTAGCAAAACCAAATCTACTCGAGCTACACGCTCTAGGGATATAAACCTCAACACAACAATGAATAGAACATGCTGGAGGGATAGATTCCCTTCACAGAGACATCCCTTACTATGGAACAGGGTCCCGATCTACATAAGACAGAACCCCTCACTATCACTCTTCAAGAGGAACCTTGATGAGTGGATGGGTAACAGAAAGTTCACACCGAGGATCACACCAACAGCACTACTAGATAGGGGCCAAGGGTACTAGCTGCTAGTACAAGGGTCTAGGGAACTACTAAAGGGGCGGTGAATACCGCACAATGTGGCTGGGCTAATATATGCCTTCGGGCAGATAGCCCAGTACCAACCTATGAACCTATGAATACTACGCCTAGGAAACCGACAACCAAAGCACATTCTCAGGCCCACATGCCACAAAAACAAATGCTTAGAATGGCTGAAGACATCATTACCTTAATTAGGGGAAGTCAGCCTTCCCTCTCAAAGAGACCAGGAACTGATTTTCCTTCTGATTCTTCTGATCAGGAATCTGATAACTCTGAGCCTTCAGGAATCTGATCACTCTGAGCCTTCTGATTACCAGGACATCCCCTTATCTACCTATGAGGATTCTGATGCCGAGGATTCCATTCCCTCTGCTTCCCCTCCAGAAGATTTTCTTTTGGTGAAACCCTGCATACCCTTAGAGAGCATTTCCACTGGGAGAGCCAAGACTACTCTCAGTCCAAAAAGAGACTCAGGGAATTTTTAAACTTACCTCAGCACATGCCTCTAGCTATCCCGCCTGTTCTGGAAATTGTAGATGATGACTTCTTGGAATCCAGCCTTACCCCGATACCTTGCCTCCAGCTCCCAGGAAATCTGACAGGTACTATAGAGTACCTGACTCCCAGAAATTAATTTTCAATAATCCTACTGCAGATCCAGAGACCATTTCCCAGGGACCTAAAGGCATTAAGGCTACAACTTTCAAAAATCCTACCCCTTTGGACAGGGATTCTAGGGCATTAGACAGATGGGGTAAGAAGGTATACATCTCTGCCACTCTTGCCATTAGGATTTTAAATTGCCAGTTTCATATGTTAAAGTATCAGCAGCATATTATAGAGCTAATTAAACAGAAAATTATGTTGATTCCTGACTGTGCAGAACACAGGGATTTACAAGAGTTAATGCATTCTGCTAAACATGTTGGTAAACATACTTTGCAATGTGGGTTTGATGCTTTAGAAGCATCTTGCAAAGCTGCTGTCACTGGGTCTGTCCTTAGAAGGCATGCTTGGCTTAAGGAACAAAACTTGCCAGATCATGTCAAAGCAAAATTACTAGATGGACCATTAAACCAAGACTGTCTATTTGGCAATAAAGCAGAAGAAGTCCTCAAAAGGATGAAGGAGAAAGCTAAATCTATGCAAACTGTTAAAGATTTCTTACAAGTACAGCCACCTTGATTCAGTAGGCATTGGCCTTCAAAAAAATGGTCTTTTCCAGTCCCTTCCAGGCCTTCCCAGTCCAAGCCCAGGGGCGGCAGACCACGAAGACTTCAGTCTGAGGTTATGCACAGATCTAGGCAATGGAGTGCTCCCACGTCCAAACGGGGAGTAGTAAGCCACCATCCTATGGTAAAATTACACAATGACTTATCCTTAACTCTTCCAAGCCTTGCCCAAGTACTTGCACCTTTAGGAGGGAAACTTGTCCTGCATGCCAAAAACTGGGAATACATTACCCAAGACAGATGGGTCTTAAACATTGTTTCCCAGGGATACAGATTCCACTTCCACTCACTCCCAACCCTAAGTGGCTGGCCAGACCCCCCCCCCCAAACCAGTGGGCCAAGGCCCAAAAGCAAGTACTTTCCCTTCTCGGTATCAAGGCTATTCAACCTGTCCCAGCAGAACAAAGGGGACAAGGCTTTTATTCCGGACTGTTTCTTGTTCCCAGAAAAGAAAACTCTTGGCGTCCTATCCTGGATCTGTCTATTCTCAACACTTTTCTGGTGGTTCCAAAATTCAGAATGCTGACTCTCCAACAGCTGCTGCCTGTTGCTAGTCAAGGACTGCAGGCTAGCAACCCTAGATTTAAAAGAAGCTTATTTGCACATCCCCATAACGGAATATTGCAGGAAATACCTACGCTTCAGAGCAGGCTCTATGCACTGTCAGTTCTCTGCACTTCCCTTTGGCTTAGCTACTGTACCCAGGGTATTCACAAAGTGCCTAGCACCAGCCATTGCATATTGCAGGCAGAGAAGAATTCAAATTTACCCATACTTGGACGATTGCCTGATTCAGGTGGACAGCCAGGACTTGCTACTACAGCACCTGGCATTTGTAAAGAGACTTCTAACTTCACTGGGGTACACCATCAATGAAAAGAAATTACAGCTGGTACCCAGCCATCAGATTGTTTTCCTGGGAGCAAGCTTGAACACAACTTCCCCGATGGCATTCCTCACTCCAGAGAAACAGGTTTATTTGACAAGCTACTTCATTCTACTGCCCACCATAACCCGGCTTTCTGCAAGAAAAATACTGCAAGCCCTGGGGTTCATGGCTTCTGGCATTCTATTAATTCCATATGCAAGACTGCATATGAGGAAACTTCAATGGTACCTAAAAAGTCTCTGGTGTCAACATTCTCAGGACATGGAAACAATGATTCCTATCATTCCTTGCCTAAGGTCAGAGTTCCTTTGGAGGGAAAATATCTGCAACCACAACAAGGGACTCCCTTTCACTCTACCCCCTGCCACCCAAACCCTAACAACAGACACATCAGACTATGTATGGGAGGCTCACATGGCAGGGCAGTGCATTCCGGGCAAATGGAACCCAAAGCAAAGGGGGGTCTATATTATAATAGCAAAAATCCCTTTAAGCGAACATGAAAACACCAACATGTATTGCACGAACCGCAAATATGCTGACTGTACTAAACCGCGAAATACAAAAAGTCGAATCCCCATAGTCGGCCAACTCCACCACCCACTACATACTGCCTACCCAAACAAAATAAATAAACCACATACATACACTAACAAAAACCCTACTTCTAACCCTAAAGTAAAGCACCAAAACCCTACATCTAACCCTACACTAAACCTTACATACATTACTATCTATGCACTTACCTTAACCCGCACTCTAACCCTAAGGTCTGTAACTATCGCACACTTACCCTACAGCGATATACCAAAACAAAACAAATAATCCACACACATACATTTAACAAAACCCTAATTCTAACCCTACACTAAACCTTACATACATTACCTATCTATGCATTTACCTTAACCCGCACCCTAAACCTAAGGTCCATAACTATCGCACACTTACCTTACGGAGCTGTACCACAGACGGGCCAAGCATGACACTTCGACTTTTTGAATTTCGTGGTTTAGTATGTTCGACATAATCGCTGTTCGCTCAATACATGTCAGTGTTTTCGTGTTCGCTTAAAAGGATTTTTGGTATTATAATACAGACCCAAGCAAAGGCACCTGCATATCAATCAAAAAGAAATGTTCGATGTACAGAATGCTCTGACAGCCTTCACAGGTCTTATTCTTCCAGGACAACTATTGGTAAAGACAGACAACACCACAGTCATGTGGTACATAAACAAGCAGGAGGGAACCCATTCCTACCCACTCTGCAGATTAGCCATGGCTCTGTGAAACACAGCCTTGAGCAGCCAAGTGCACCTGCAGGCTCACTTCCTGCTAGGAAAACTAAATTCACTGGCAGACGACTTAAGCAGAAAGCTCATGGACCCACATGAGTGGAAACTGGAACCCAAAATATTCAAGATTTTGAGGAACAGGTGGGGGGCACCAGAGGTGGACCTTTTTGCTTCCCCTCAGAACTATCAATTGAGCAAATACTGCACCAGAACTCCCCACAGCCAAGCTTGGAACACCTGGGAAAACCTATCAGTCTATGCCTTTCCCCCTCTGCCCCTCCTCTTGAAGAAACTACTAAAGATCAAACAGGACAAGCCAAGGACAATCCTGATTGCTCCAGACTGGCCCCGCCAGCACTGGTGCCCTCTTTTGCGCAGTCTGACAGTGCTGCCACCATGGCACCTGCCTCAGACTCCTTCCCTGCTGTCCCAGCAGGTGGACCAGATTCTGCACCCACAGCTACGGACCCTGAACCTAGCAGCCTGGCTCATCCACTGAATTCTTCACCAGCAACTCTCAGTAAGCAGGTGCTGGATGTCATTCTTGAGGCAAGGAGGCCTAGTACTAGAAAATCCTATTCGGAAAAGTGGAAAAGATACTGCTTCTGGAGGGAATGGTCACAACTGTGCCCAACATACCCCACATACTAGATTACCTAACAGAAATGCGCCGCTAAGGCCTATCCTTCTGTTCAATTAAGATTCATGTCTCTGCCATCTCAGCTCATTATAATAATGAGCCACCCCTTTTCTCTCATCCCCTAGTCAAACAGTTCCTGAGAGGATCCAAAAATTTAAGGCCCCCCAGGAGAGCTCCCACTCTTGCCTGGGACCTTAACTTTGTATTGGAAAAACTAATGCTTCCTCCCTTTGAACCTGCTGCCACAGCTGAGTTAAAATTCCTCTCATGGAAGACAGCTTTACTTCTAGCCATCACTTCAGCAAGAAGAGTGTCTGAATTGCAGGCCCTTATGGCTGTGGAACCATTCATTATCTTCCATGCGGACAAGGTTTCCCTCAGGACTAACCCATCATTTATGCCCAAGGTGGTATGTAGAGCGGCTTTAAAACAATCCATTCATTTGCCAACTTTTTTCCCTAATCCTCAGAATAAAGGGGAAAGGATCCTGCACTCCCTGGATATGCACAGGCAGCTCAGGTTCTAGCCAGACAGGACTAAGCCTTTCAGAAAAAATAACCAGCTGCTAGTCAGCTTTGCGGCAGGAGCACAGGGCAAGGCCATTTCAAAGAAAACCATTTCTAAATGGATTGCACACTGCATCCATTTCTGCTACAAACAACATGGGAAACCTACCCCACATCTGATCAGAACACATTCCACTAGGACTACATCAACCTCTACAGCATTTCTCAGGGGAGTCCCTACCAGGGACATCCTGGAAGCTGCAACATGGAGCTCTGCAAACACTTTCATCAAGCATTACCACTTACCTGTCTTTTCTAAATCCAGAGCAGGATTTGCCACAGCAATCTTACAGGGCGTGATTGCCAGCCCTAATGCTTCTTAACTACCTCCACCCTTCCTCAGCTTTGGGAATCAACCAAAATGTGATGACTGCAATAGTGGAACATGAAGAACACAGTACAGTTGTGTACACTTACCATAAATGTAGATGTTCGATTGTATTCACTGTTTGCAGTCCTGGTTACCCTCCCTCCAGCTCCGACTTCTCTTTACTTTTACCTACCTTTTTTTTGGCATATCTTATATCATGTGTATTTGCTTTTTGCTAGGGGTTGTCCCATAACATGTAATTGCTTCCTATTTTGGGGGCACCTGAAATTGGGGGCAAGAAAATCTGATGTAATGGCATCGGCTGCATGTTTTATACCCCTGACGACATCACTTAATGGAAGAAGCGACAGCATCCGACACAGAAATCCCAAGAGTCTGGTATTCAGGACGACTGAGAGCTACCTACAGGCAGATAACCCAAATGTGATGACTGCAACAGTGAATGCACTCGAACATCTACATTTATGCTAAGTGTACACAACTGTACTATACTGAAAAGAAGCAGATGGCACTGGAAAGTACTGTTATATTGAATAGGGAAAAGCCAGTAATAGAAAATGAAGTATTAACCTTAGAGGATGTTTGCCCTTTCTTCATGAAGTTAGTATATGTATGTAAGGGGTTGAGAGGGTGGAACTTCCAACATAGGTGGAGGTGAAGGGGTGTGGCTTTTGTTTGTTTTGGCACAAATAATTTTGTTTTATTGACATTTATTTGTTAGTTTTGTGTAAGAAGTAGTGATTTGATGTTTGTGTCTTATTTGTTTTGACACAAATCCCATTGTAGATATGTGCTGTCATGTTCTAGGGGATGTACTAGTCATCCCTGTTATTTACCCTCTCCATAAGGAGGGTATTGTGTATGTATTTATGGGGAGAGGAGCTTTTCAAACGGATGAGTCTAAATACAGATACCATTGTGTGTCCTTGCTTAGCTTAATTTGTGTTTTTACCCTGTACATGCTCAAAGAAACTATCAGAATGGAAAACAGTCAATGGTTATGTGTGCTGCCATCTAGTAGCCATTCTGTAGTGTTTGATTTTATCTGCTGTGCTAAATTTTAACGGATCCTGTTTATAAACTGGCATATTTTGCTTTTGCTAGATTTTGCAAATTTAGGCTGCTTAAGATCATATTGTGATATATTTTACTGAATATCAAGACTAGTCTTTGCATTAAGGCACTTCCAGGCCAGTCATCTCAGAGCTAAGGGTATAATTATTTTTCCCTTCCATTTACCCTGTAGTAGTTGGGTTCTTAATCCAATTATATCTGTTGCCTGCCCTTTATGATAATTTGACAACATAATTCCCACCCTGTCCCCATTTATTGGCTGTTGACAATAATCACATAAGCATCATTTTGCCAAGTCTCTCCTCTTAAACAACTTAACAGGCTAAAACACTTGACACTGTTCAAAAGGAACCTGGACAAATGGATGGGACACCATAAATTCTTACCAGGGATAGTGCCCACAACCCTCCTGGATATGGGTAGTCATTAATAAATACAATCCTGGGTACTGACTAGAGTATCTAGGGTATTACATTGGGATGGAATGGCTAGGCTTGAAAGGACCTCCGGGTCACTAACCTAGTAACCTCAAAAAACTCTGAACATTTGGAAAAAGCCCACAAAGACCTCTGGATGCAATAGAAATATATTTAATGGTCACTCCACTTGGTAAAAAATAAAACTCTTAAAAATACCCCTTCGGGTCACAGTACATATGACTTGAAGGGGTATTTTTAAGAGTTTTATTTTTTACCAAGTGGAGTTACTATTAAATATATTTCTATTGCATCCAGAGGTCTTCGTGGGCTTTTTCCAAGTGCTTAGAGTTTTCTGAATATTGTTGTGGTTTGAAGCACTGTAGCCCAGTTTTGCAACCTAGTAACCTCCTATGATAAAAGACCTTTGATAAAATTGCTTAATACTGCATGCAATGACTTTAGTATCGCGTTAGTGATTTTTTTTTTTTTTGCTATAATTAATTTACTGATTCTTTCTGGTGGCAGAACAAGGTTTCTGGGTTCGTTGTTTGGTATTGAAATTTAAATACTCAGTAATAAGTCCACCTAAACATTATTGTAAAACTGAACTCCAAGCAGTTATAGTTACCCCTGTCCCCAGAGTCTTTCTTGTCGGTATCATGGACCAGCACTTTTCCACAACTTCTCTAACCAGCCTGATTGAGATGGGTATCTTGAGACAGTGTTAGAATTGTCTCATTTACTCAAATAGTATAACACAGTGTGTGAGAGATATACACATATAATATCCTTGGAGGCAAATATCTCACATACATTAAACTTGGACACCAAAATCACCATCCATGCAGCACACATCACACCTCTCCAAGGCAAACACAATGCATACAATACATCATACGCAATGCAGCCAATACATCATATGCTGAGGCAAGCTTAACTTGCCAAAACCTCAAAGACCTCCAAAACAGAACACAAACACAAAGTACTCTCAGCAAATTAAGCCCATTTCCTCACATAGTACAAGGAGTCCCAAAGTCACAGATGTTGAGCCTGTAAGGCAGGTAACAACCCACCAAACATTCTTGTTATAAGGTGACTCCATTGTAAGATATACAGTCGTGCCTCTTACCAGGCTGAGCAAGGAAAGAGTAACAGATGTTCTTCGTGTTTCACTGTTGCAGTCATTTGGGTAATCTGCTGGCAGGTTGCCCTCGGTCAGCCTGAACTCCAAAATCTTGGGTTCTGCGTCGGTTGCTGTCTCCTCTTCCATGACGTCAGGGGTATAAAACAGGCAGCCAATGCCATTTTCTTTAGTCTTTCTTGCCATGCGGTGCCCAAAGCAGAAGCAGTTGCAAGTGCTGGTTGGCCGACTCCTGAAATTTTTGAATTCGAGTTTCAGAACCGAAGTCTTCACTAAAGCTAAGTACCCCGTTGGGGAAACTTTTTCTTGCTCCATACCAATGTCAGTAAAAGTTAATAATTGCATTACTTGTGGGAAGCAAATACCTCATAAGGATTTCCATTTATACTGTATTCCTTGCCTAGGCCCTGATCATAACGTGCCTAGCTGTCAGTTTTGTGCAAGATTTAACCAATGCACTATTAAGCATTGGTATATTTTTGCTTCAAAATATTTTGGAAACAGATTTAACTATCCTGAAATGTCGTCGGATAGCAATCCGACTACCGGAGTTCACAAAAAATGCAAAGAAAAGGACAGAGACAGACTGTCGAGGTCCAAAACTGACAATGAAGCTTCTCCTAAGCCATTCGCCAGTACTCAGTGAGGTGCTTTCGCAGCCCCTGATACCCGCTACTTTTGAGTCACAGGCCTCTATAGAGACCCATGTGGAGTCTGGCATGCCACAAGATTCTCAAAGTATTGTACCCGCGGATGTCTCTCCCTTAGATAGGTCCGGAGCCGCTGAGCAGGCACCAGCTTCTGAGGGTGTATTCAGGCCACAGCATTTTTATACAAAACCGACGCCAGCTTCAGAATCAAAGACAAAAACAACTTCTAAAGCTAAAACACCAATGCATGAGCCACATGCACAGGCCTCTATGCCCAAAAAGCAGATGATCAAAATGGCTGAAGACCTAATTACCTTGATCAGGGGTGCCCATCCCCCTCCTGATAAGAGGCCTAGGCAAGACACTGATTATGAATCTTCTGATCAGGTTTCTATTTCTTCTGATCAGGAATTATCTATACCACCCTATGAAGATTCTGATGCAGAGGAATCTATTCCATCTGCATCTCCTCCTGAAGATTATTCCTTTGGAGAAACCTTGCATACTTTGAGGGAGCATTTTCACTGGAAAAGTCAAGATTTCTCAGAATCAAAAAAGAGGCTTAGGGATTTCCTTCTTCTCCCTCAGCATAGGCCTTTAGCCATACCTCCTGTTTTAGACATTGTGGATGATGTGTTTTCGGAGTCAAGCTTGACCCCAGACTCCTTACCTCCGGCTCCTAGCAAGCCAGACAGATATTACAGGGTTACTGACTCACACAAATTTTTATTTTGAAACGCTGCAGCTGACCCTGAAACTATTTCACAGGGTCCTAAAGGTGTTAAGGCCTCAACAGCAAAAAAATCCTACCCCCTCTGACAGAGATTCCAGGGCACTGGATAGATGGGGAAAGAAGGTTTATACATCTGCAACCTTGGCAATTAGGGCCTTAAACTGGCACTTTCATATGCTCAAGTATCAACAATATGTTATGGGATTACTGAAACAGAAAATTGTGTTGATTTCTGAATGTGCAGAAAATAAAGAATTGCAGGAATTATTGCATGCAGCAGAACAAGTTGGAAAGCATACTTTGCAATGTGGTTTTGATTCCTTAGAGGCCTCCTGCAGGGCCGCAGTTACTGGATCTGTGATTAGGAGGCATGCCTGGCTAAAAGAGCAAAATTTGCCTGATCATGTGAAAGCTAAATTGCTGGATGCACCTTTACAGCATGATATTCTGTTTGGTATTAAGGCAGAAGAGATTTTAAAGAAAATGGATGACAAAGCTAAGTCTATGCAAACTGTAAAAGACTTCTTACAAGTGCAGCCACCAAGATTCAGTAGGCACTGGCCTACAAAAAATTGGTCCTCCGTTTCAAGGCTGGCTTTATGCATTACCAAGTCTCTGCACTGCCCTTTGGCTTATCTACTGCGCCCAGGGTCTTTACAAAGTGCCTGGTACCAGTAATTGCATTTTGCAGACAAAGTATACAAATCTATCCTTACATGGACAACTGTCTTATTCAAGCAGAGAGCAAGGACATTCTTCTTCAGCATCTGGTGTTTGTGAAAAGGCTTCTAACATGCCTAGGGTACACAATAAATGAAAATAAATCACAACTGGTACCTTCTCAAAAAATAACATTCCTGGGTGCAAGTTTGAATACAGCTGCCCAGATGGCTTTCCTCACACCAGACAAACAAAGCAAACTGACTACTTACTTCAAACAGATGGCAACAAAAACCCAGTTATCTGCAAGACAAACTCTGCAGGCTTTGGGGTTCATGGCATCCTGCATTCTACTGATTCCATATGCAAGACTGCATATAAGGAAACTACAGTGGTACCTAAAAAGTTTATGGAGTCAACATTGTCACAATCTGGAAACAATGATTCCTCTCATTCCCTGCCTACAACAGGAGTTTCTTTGGTGGGCAAAGGCATGTCACCAAAACATGGGACGAGCTTTCACGCTACCCCCTGCCAGCCAAACCTTGACAACAGACCCATCAGACTATGCATGGGGGGCCCACCTGGTGGGAAGATGCATTCAGGGCATATGGACCCCAAAACAAATGCATCTGCATATCAACCAAAAAGAGATGTTAGCTGTTCAAAATGCCCTGGCAGCCTTCAAGGACTTACTTCATCCAGGACAACTACTGATAAAGATGGACAACACTACGGTTATGTGGTACATAAACAAGCAGGGGGGCATGCACTCATACCCCCTTTGCAGACTAGCCATGGCACTGTGGGACACATCCTTGACTTACCAAGTACATCTTCAAGCTCAATTCCTGCCAGGAAAACAAAATACTCTGATAGATGACAGAAACCTTATGGACCCTCATGAGTGGAAGCTAGATCCACAAGTCTTCAGCATGATAACAAAGAAATGGGGGAGCCTGGACATAGTCCTATTTGCCTCTCCTCAGAATTATCAGCTGGACAAATTCTGCACAAGGACTTATCACAGACAAGCATGGAAAGTGGATGCCTTATCCTTCAGTTGGAAAAACCTATCAGTTTACGCCTTTCCTCCTCTGCCTCTTATTCCCAAGGTCCTACTAAAGGTCAGACAAGAAAAAACAAAAATGGTACTAATTGCCCCGGACTGGCCCCGCCAACACTGGCACCCAATCCTAAGGAACATGTCTCAATTCTCCGCTTGGTACTTGCCTCAAATATCTCACTTACTGTCTCAGCAAAACAATCAGATCCTGCACAATCAGCTCCAAACACTGAACCTGGCAGCATGGCTGATCATGTAGTTATTCAAACACCACCTCTCAGTAAATCTGTGATGATGTCAATTTGGAAGCCAGAAGGCCTAGTACTAGAAAATCTTATGCTGATAAATGGAAGAGATTCTGTGCTTGGAACCAAGCACAAGGAACTGACACAGCAGAGCCAAATATTCCTCAGATTTTACAATACTTGACTGAGATGCTTGACAAAGGCCTATCTTTTTCATCAATAAAAATCCATGCCTCTGTCATCTCAGCTCATTACAACACAGAGCCACCAATCTTTTCTCATCCTTTGCTAAAGCAGTATCTTAGAGGGGCCAAAAATGTAAGGCCTCCCAGAAGATCACCAATTCCTTCATGGGACCTCAATTATGTGTTGGAAAAGCTCACCCTGCCTCCATTTGAACCAGCTGCTACTGCAAATCTAAAGTTCTTATCATGGAAAACAGCTTTGCTCCTGGCAATTACTTCAGCAAGAAGGGTTTCAGAGCTACAGGCCCTCATGGCTTTGGAGCCTTTCATCATATTTTACCCAGACAGGGTGTCCCTCAGGACCAATCCTTCCTTTATGCCTAAGGTGGTTTCCAGTGTGGCTCAACCAAACTATTCATCTGCCAACTTTTTATCCAAATCCACAGAACAAGGGGGAGCAGATTCTGCATTCCTTGGATGCACACAGACAACTAAGATTCTACTTGAGCAGGACTAAAGCTCCAAGAAAAACTGAGCAGCTACTGGTGGCATTTTCTGTAGGATCAGAGGGAAAGGCTATTTCAAAGCAGACTATTTCAAAGTGGATAAGTCACTGCATTTGTTTCTGCTACTTACACCATGGTAAACTGGTGCCCAAGGGCATAAGGTCTCATTCCACCAGGGCTGCAGCTACATCAGCAGCTTTTCTCAGAGGGGTATCAACCAAAGACATTCTAGAAGCTGCTACTTGGAGCTCTGTTCACACTTTTACAAAGCATTATCATTTGCCTCTCTACTGTAAGTCCAGGGCAGGCTTTGCCACTGCAGTTCTGCAGGGCCTTATAGCCGCCCCTAATGATGTTTAGCTCCAGCCTCCCAGCCATAGCTTTGGGATTCTACCCAAATGTAATGACTGCAACAGTGAAACACGAACAACATAGTACAGTTGTGTACACTTACCATAAATGTAGATGTTGGAGTGTATTCACTGTTGCAGTCCAGGTTACCCGCCCGCCATCCCCCCTTTTATTCTGGGGTTTCTCTTTCCTTCACTATTTTCTACAGCCTTTGTGGTTTATTTGCTTGTAGATGAAGGTAAAGTTTATATTGTTGCATGTATATATAGTTTATATATATTTTTTCTACCCATTTGGGGGGCACCTGACATCTGGGGCAAGAAAAACTAAAGAAAATGGTGTCTGCTGCCTGTTTTATACTCCTGATGACCTGACGTCATGGAAGAGGAGACAGCAACCAATGCAGGACCCAAGACTTTGGAATTCAGGCCAACTGAGAGCAACCTGCCAGCAGATTACCCAAATGTAATGACTGCAACAGTGAATACACTCGAACATCTACATTTATGGTAAGTGTACACAACTGTACTTTATTTGCTTGTCTGCTGCCAGACCATACATGAACTCAAGTCTTCTTGAAAAAGAAGTGCCATTATGGCTCTGTTGTAGTTCATGCCAGCATCAGTGACTTGATGTGCACCTTTCTGGACTACATGAAGAGAGACATCACAGAGCTCTTAAGCTATGTGTCCAAAGCAGGTAGCATTGAGCAGCATTCTACCTTCTCCAAGGATGCTGTGGTATGAGCAAAAAATAATTGAGTTCAATAACTGACTTAGTTTTTGGTGTCATTCAAAGGGGGTCCAATATCTGTTAGCCTGGTACAATATGATCTTCAGACCACACTGCTTCACCAGGGATAGCCTGCATCTGTCCCCTTTAGTGTTTTGATTATTGACAAAGACATTGCCCTCCCCCATAGTGCCTGCTAACCTGATAAACCTACCAACATAATGAAACAAGCAAAGGAAAATATGAAGGTGTTACTGAACAGTGCCAAGAGGCTAAACAAGAAACTTCCCTCCCTACAAGCCTTCCTCATTCTGGAAGACAGTGATGTTTTTACAGTGACTGAGGCATAGTTTAAAATAGTGGAAAGCACCCCAGCTGTACACAGCTATATAGTCTTCCATACATTTAGACCAGCAGCTGTGCAGGAGAGGAAAAAAGATGGAGGTGTCTCAATCTACATCCAGAAAGGACTCACAGCAAGGCTGGTAAGGCAGCATGATACACTAGAGCCTCTTCATGTGCAAACGACCATCAGAAAGGTCCACCATATATTAGCTAGCTACAGAACTCCTTCTATGATAAAAGAAAGCCACAACGCTAATCTAGAGAAACAAGTATCACTCAGTATTAAACACAATACAATTTTCCTAGGTGATCCAAACTATCCAACTAAAGACTGGGAAACCTACACCACCACTAATGCACAAGCATGCAGATTCCTGGAGTATGTCAATACAAATGTCCTGGAATAATTAGTCAGAGCACTCAGTGGGGGGAGATAACATCTTGGATCTTATCCTTACTAATATGGGGGCATCTTGAACCATCCCAAATATCTTCATCTCTTGTTAGTTCTGACCATAAAGTAGTCTCCTTTGAAATAAAAGTGAAATGAGGAATTTCTTCCACCCAAGTTACCTTCAGAAATTTCTTTAAGACAAATTACCTACTGTTAAGTGATATATTGACAAGCTTCAAATCCCCACCACACCCAGTTATCTCCACTGAATACACAGAAATATACACCACCACACTTTACCAGCATGTAAACAGCGGTACCCAATAGAAACAAGTGTTGGGCAAATCCCATAAACAAACCCATATGGTAGAACCATAATATCAACAAGCTTTATAATAAAATAAAAATATTTTTTGACCAAAAGGAGTAATTCCCAGCATGTTAGAGCACTTGTCACTGAAATAAACAAACAATTCTGGAGCTGAAGAAAATTCACCAAAGTCAAGTTTGAGGCTAAAATAGCTACTCAAGCAAAAAAAAAAGATCATAAGGCATTTTTTTAGTTATGTTCATAATTTCAAAAGCACAATGCAGCAATGCATTGAGCAGAGTGTGAATGATGTTACCTTCGGTGAGGCTGACAAATTTAGCTCTTAAATTTACCCTTCTCTCCCCTCCATCTGTCCCTCAAAATATACATGAAACTAGCTTGCATCCACCTACACACAAGACCAAGACCTAAAAGTGCTGTCAACAGTTAAAAATCCTGGATTCTGATAATATCCTTGGATGTATCTTATATAACATGATGCACATGCATGATTTAGCCACACCCCTAACACTGTTCAGTCTCAGTCTCCATACAGGTTTTGCACCAAGCAAATGGAGAACAGCTACCTTCCACAGACCCATAAGTCTGAGCAGGCTCATATGCAAAGCTATGGAAGGCTATGACTCATCATGGAATTAATCAATCAGGGCATAAGGAACATCCAAATACTGGACCCATTTCAGTTTTGATTCATCAAGGCAGGTCATGCTTACTCAACCTGGTGGATTTTTTGAAAAGGTCACCAAAGCAGAGGATGAAGGTAAAAGACACACACAATATACTTTTATCTGGCCAAAGATTTTGACACAGTTCACCACTCAGGCGTAACAGAAAAGCTGAATAAACCTGGAATAAACCCCCTATGTCCCCCACTGGATTGCCAGCCTGTTCACAGATAGGACACAGACAATCAGAATGGTGGAAGTTACCGCCACAAAGAGACCAGTCACCAGTGGAGTTCTCCAGGTTTCTGTGCTGGGATCTCTCCTGTTTGACATCTACTTTTCTGAAGTCAACAATACCAAAGGGCCCTGGCTGACTAAGTTTACAGATTTCTGCAAGCTAGGAAAAGTCATTGAACTCCTGAATAAATAGCAGGTGTCAAAATCATGAATTGAAAATAAAAGCTAAAAAATGCATTATTGTATCCTTTGGGAAGTCATCTACCCCAGGGAACTACCACATTGACATTTCTGGGGGGGGATTTGGGAACTTACATGAACAGTGACCTACCTTTTGTCCAATATGTGTCCATGGTTGTAAGAAAGTCCTTCTATTATAAAAAAGACTGTGTCTATCTCTATTGATGCCAATATCCCTCTTTACTATACCCTCATTAGACCAGTCATTGAATATAATGCACCTTTGACATATATCTGTTCAGACACATGCAACAATTGGAAAGCCCATGGAGACACCTTACTGAAAGGATACAAGGCCTAAACAAAATGTCCCGCATGGACCAACTCTGCCACTGTATTCAGTATCTTACAGATTGCTGGGAGGTGACGTGTTTGGGCATACAAGGCATCTGATGGCCCATTACTGATGGATTTACTGTACATAAGCAAGTCAAATGGCATCAGAAATACTTGGTCTAGGAATCTAAACGTCTTCTGCAACATCAACAAAATGGTATAGAGAGACAGGTATATCTCACACAGGATATTGCCGCTGTGAAACAGTCTCCCCAGCAGCATAAACACACACACACATATATATATCTATATATATATATATATACACACAAACACACACATTATGTATATGTAGGACGTAGTAGACTCCTGTCTGCCCACAAACTTATACTCATATCATTTTGTTAAGGCCTGGAATTCCTTACCTGTGTGTATATATATATATATATATATATATATATATATATATATATATATCAGGTTAATACCCTTCCTCCCATCCTTCAAAACCATTCTGAAAGACTTTCAAGCCAAAAGCTGGCACTGTTCTTGCTCAAGACCAGGATAAACTATATCTCTAAATGTGAACAAATACCTGTTCATACCTAACATCTCCCTTCTTCACTCACTTCTTTCCTTGTATCAATTTCTGTCCCATGGCTTTTTCTTCAGATAAACCATAAGCATGCTTTCTCTCTCTTCATATTGCAGTTCCTGTTCATATTATACTAACTTACCTCTAATTTCTGTATAAACTGATAAAGTCTCGATTCAAAGTGAAGTAACAAACAAAGCAGAATACCAGAGATTTCCAAATATAAAACACACAAATGAGATAATAAAAAAATTGAGGAGACAAGAGGTGTCCGCTAAGCACTTTTATTCATTTTATTGACTGAAATTCATCAGAGCTAAAAAAAATCAAGGCACTCATCCTTTTAAATACCAGTAATTAATGTCACATGACCTAATATAAAAGGTTGAATCATTCATTTAAAAACACTTAAATAGTGAAACATATAAGCACATAGCCATGTAGTGAAATATTAATAAAAGAACTATTAATTTCTGAGTAGAATTAGCAACAAAATAATTACTAAAACTAAAATTAAAGTTTTAGCAATCACGTAATATTAACACTGTCATTCTGACCCGGCAGTTTATCAGCTTGTAATAAAATCTGCCAATTTACTTCTTTAGCTTCTAGAATAGTGTTAACATCTTGGCCAGAAGCTATTGGTCTGACATAATCAATAACAAAAAATGTGAATTTCTTGAAGTTAGAGTTAGCACACAGCAAAGAATGCTTAGTCAATGCATTGGTGGTCTCTTTCTTTCTAATAGCTAATAAATGCTCGTAGATTCATTTTGACAACAACCACAAGATACACAAGTAGCTAAATAGACAACAAAAGTGGATTTGCAAGCAAATCTATTCTTTGCATAAAATTGTGTGTTATTGTACTTCAAGATGACATTTCGTCTTTCATTAATATACCTACAATATTTATATGCATTATACTTAAACATCCCATATGCAATGGTGACATTTTCATGTGGAATATTTTCAAAAAGTTTTTTCAAATCAAATGATTTGTTGTAACTGAAAGAAGGGTACAAGACCAAGTACTGAAGAAAAAATGGTGTTGCCCAATACAACATTCCAATTCTTAATAATGACATTTCTCATTGCATTAGTCTCCAAAGAAATAGGAAGAGGGAACATCCTTGTTTTAGAAAAAGTATCCACTTGTCTTTCAGTTCCAATATTCTAAGTAGACAACCCTGTCATTAAAATAGGGTCAAACCTAGTATTCCTCAAATGTTTAATCTCTGTTATAATGCTGTCTGAAAAGAATCTTGATGACCCCTGTCTCTTAAAAGTTGTTTTAGATAACTTCCTCATTGAAATTAGTATTACTGCTGATGAGTCCAAGTCTTATAAACTGTCCCCTAACCACATTGTGTTTCATAAAATGTGCATGTTGACTATTGGACACTAGATAGTTGTTGGTAAAAGTGCTTTTCCTATAAATATTACTATAAAAAGTGCTAATTTCAGTGTCCATCATAATTTCAAGATCTAAAAAATGAACCATATAAACTACACCACCTATTGTAAAAGAGACAAAGTTAGTACTTTTGTTAAGGTCAGTAAAAAAGACATTACACTCATCTAAAGCTTCCCTCAAATTATAAACAAATCATCTATATGATTACAAAATTGACAAGTATTTAAAAAATGTTACTAATATACTTAATGACCAACAAATATCTCTACTGAATAAGCCTATTACCCTAATAGAAGTTAAAGAAGCTTTAAAAAATGGGAACATTGTAAGTATGAAATAATATAGTCTGCTTCTGTTAAATATTTTAGAATTACTAAGTGACTTTTTCAGGACAATTCAGAGTGATAAAATAATTGCTCCCTCATGGAAATTTTCTTTAATTTCACCTATACTTAAACAAGGAAAGGATAATATGTTAGTTTCCTTATATAGACATATGTCATTATTAAATATAGACTAGAAATATTTTCTTCCATTTTCACTACAATATTAAGAAATAACGTAGATAAATTAATTAATAAAGATCAAACAGGGTTTATGGTCAGTAGATTAATGTATAATAATATGAGAAGGGTAGTAACTATCTTAGACCGAGCAAAAGGAAGAAACAAGAAATTGACTATAAATAGCGTAGCTATCGAGAGAACTTCTGATTCTGTAGATTGGAACAACTTGTTTAAAACTTTAGAAGCATTTGCATTTTCAAGACAGTTTAGTGGAATATAAAAAAACTGTATAGTGACTCCAAAGCACATGTTAAAATTGGATTTTACATTTCTCAAGGATTCACTTTAAATAAAGGCACACGGCAATGGTGTCCCTTGTCTCCTCTACTGTTTGCATTAATTACCAATCCCTTAACTAGTAGTATAAAAACCAGCACAAATATTGATGATTTCTGAATTAACAAAGATTGTCAATCTCAAATACAACTTTTTACATATGGTATTTTACTAACTATATGAGATGTAAATTATTCAGTCGAAGAAATAGATGAAATTAAAAAGTTTCAAAAAGTATATCTGCTGAAATTTAATAATAATAAAACTGAAACTTTAGTGTTAAATCAATTACTAGATAATAAGTTTAAAGATAACTATAAATATAATGGGGAAGGAAAATAACTAAAATACTTAGGAATAAAAATCTGTCAAGTTGAAAAAATAATTGAAGTGTTAATTCTTATTAAAAATGGAATTAATTTTTTGTTTAGTTACTTTTGAAGATAGGTTAGTACCTATTAAAATTATTATACTACCATATATTATTTCTGTCTGTCTATCTATCTATATTGCATTCAGTAGATTCAATACCTGACAAAAAACTTTTAAAATAAAATGGAAAAAATGTTAACTTCATTCTTATGGTATCCTAAAAAGCCAATAATTGCTTATAGAAATCATACAAGATTATGGGAGTATGGTAGTATTAGCTTCCCAGATGTAGAATCTTATTCTGTTGCTGTAAATTTTAACTCTGTTGTACTCTGGACAGACTCAACTTACACTAGTCAATGGAAAACCATTCAGGAGCACATTATACTAAGTTCTTATAAGTTTATTAAATATGATAAATTAGAAATATGTAACTATCCTTTCATCTGGTTAACAAAATTAAACTTAGAAGGAAATGCATTTCAATCTTCAGACTCTGCATATATGAAATACATTCTTAAAACAGTTAAGAAATCTGTTTTTAAAACTCCATTAATATCAAAATGGAAATTTTTGTGCTTTCCCGTTGCACACACCTCTAGATGCAAAGAAACTCAGAACAATGCTAAAATAAATTTACTAAAAAGGAATGAATTCATATTATGGTCTGATTGCTTTGAAAAAGTTAAAGCTAAGTCCCCAGAATATATAATGAAACAATATAAGTTAGATGAATCTGCAAACAAGTAATATTAATCATCTGTAAGAAATTAAATGAATTTGTAGATAATATGAATGAAGAGGGACAGAACATTATTTCTCCATTATATGAATACATGAATGCTATCGTCAAGTTCCATAAGTTGATTATAAATAATAATAATGATGGACTGAGTGGTTCAATACATGGTAAGAATAAAACTTTGTTACTTAAATCAGTTAGTCAAACTTCTTCAAGTTTGTACTGGAAAGTTTTATGTGAAAACATACATAGAATGTTTGTTATTCCCTATAAAACCTCTAAGTTTAGTAAAATGACTTCTTCAGTTTGTTGAAGTCGTAGTAAATATGTAAAAGCTGATTGGACACACACTTTTATGGACTGTGAACAATTAAATGCATATTGGGAAGAGATCAGTATGTTTTTATGGGGTTATGGTCTGATAATTGTTCTTTAACTAGAGCAGTACTACTAATAAATGTTCCATCTCCTGTATCTATAAAAGCCAAAGAGCAAAACATGTTCTGGGCCCTCTTGGCAGCTGCTGGAAAGAAATCAAACTCAGTTTCTAAGTTCAAAGAATTTTTAAATTTAACAGCAATACTATGTAAAACTGAAAAAGAAGTAATCAGAATAAGATCTATAAATTATAGTAAGACTTTTAGTGGTTGGGATAACCTTGAAATGTTGCTAGTGAAATAACAAGACTCTTAATGTGTTAATTGTATAAGATTATTTTGATGATACAATGTATTCCTATCATTGTATAACAATATGTTGAGTTTCTTCTTTTCCATGTATATATTGTAAACATGTTAAATTAATAAAAACATATTCTTAAAAAAATAAATATTGGGTGAGTGAATTGGTGTAACTAAGGAAATGATATTTTCTGAGCTGTGATACAGAATTGGAATTGCCTAGACATAGTAAAGCCTTGCTGAGTTCGGTGACTGCTAAGAAACAAATTACTAAAAATGGAAATCAAAGCCTAAACTAACTGCAATAGAAGTATTGAATATAGTAACAGAAATAAAACAACTGGAAGTGTGATCTTTAGAAAAAGGTAGGAACAAACTACATAGAAAAAAGGGAATTGTTCAAACAGTACATACAGAATAATGTTTTGGAAGAGGAACTAGTTTTAAGAGAAGGCAGAAATTGAATGAGCTTTGTAATGTTTGACTGACGTGACTGGCTAGATTATAAATGATGTATAATGTTTTCAATTGGAAGTATGTCAATATGGCTTGTTTTCATTTATACAAATGTATGATTCTTATGTCATAAGTGATAATTTAGTAAAGGTTGTTTGTTGTTGTTGTTTGTCTTTTTGGCTTTTTCCCGGTAACGGGTCGCCACAGCGGAACTCCGGTCCACTAATGATTGGCAGTAGATTTTTACAAAACGCCGAGGTGCCAGCTTGACACCCAACCTTCAACGAAGGCATGCCCATTTATGCACATATGTCTTTCAAACGCTACCCAACCACGGGGAGGACATGCAGACTCCACACAGGAGGCACTCCCAAGCCATGCAAAGAATCGAACGGGAGAACCTCTTGCTGTGAAATAACTACGCTACCGCCGTACCACCGTGGCTATGTATAATTTAGTAAAGGTGTTTGTTGTTAAAAAAAAAAGATAAGAGTGACCAAACACCTCTCAGACATCTGGTTTAAGGACTTCAGCAACCCAGTTTCTACACATGTTCAGCAATGCAATAACTATGAAAAGGTTGCTTCTTATGTCATTCAGATATTCAAATGAGGCCCATTACAAGGCAATCTAAACACAAAGCTAGAGAACAAAGAAACTGAATGACAGACTCAACTTAAAGCTTACTGGAAGCTGGAACTCAGACATGCTCCAATAAGAACACACTAGAGTTGAAACTGGAACATTACTTGTATTATTGTGTTTTAGTAAAAGTTTTTTTTGTTATAGCTATAGTATTTCATGTCTATACTTGAGTTTAATTTTCATTATTTTCCTGTTTTTTTATTTTGTACTAGATGTTTATTTTATTTTTATATGAAGTTTAAGTTGGACTCCCATTGCAACTCTTTTATTAATATTTGATGTAGGTGAATTCATTTCATGTCTAGTTGAATTGTCCATATTTTGATATGTCTGATCAGTAGTATGAACTACCATGGTGGTACGTGCTAGCTTAATGAGATATGGTGAAGCCCCTTACTTTATTAACAGAAACAGGCAAAAGCATTTTAAAATAATACTGTGGTAAACACAAGCTTAGACATATGTATTTACATAACATATATATATATATATATATATATATATATATATCTTTTCTCATTTTGGGTCACGGGGTCTTCTCTACCCCATGACCCAGGTGAACTCTTCTTCATCCAGCTACTTCACTCTACATGTAGTGAGCACAGAGTATGTCTGGCAACTGCTTCTGCAAAAGTTAACATAATCACTGCCAAAGGAACTTCTACAGCTAAATTCCACTGTCACTTGCAAAAGTACAATAAAAACAAAAAATACATTCAGTTAAAATCTGTGTCAGGCAGTTTCCAAGAATCAAACTAAACTTAATTGTTTTTCCTCACTTCTGCAGTAATGTGTTATGTAGTGTTGAATCTGCTGGAGGGACACCCCCACCCCCACCCCTTATACTGATGAATGTGAAGTTAAATTAACACATTAGCATTTTTATCCTAACAGTGTACAGTTTCCCTGGAAAGGCAATAAAAGCATTTAACAATAAAATGAAATGCTGTGACTCACATCAGTCATTTAGAGTTCAAAGTCCTTGTCTTTGTATCCATTTAAAACAAAGAGTGAGAAGGTCACACTGAAAAACTATGTCTTTGTATCCATAAACATTCCATCTCACTGACTGTATTTGGTTGTAAACCATCTGTGGGGGAGGGGAGTAATTGCAGTCCTTTGCAGCACCTGATTGGTCCTCCCTCATCTCAGTTATTCTCCAACTAATCTAGCCTCATTCTAAGCCAAAGTCACTGCAATACTTCCTGTTGCAGTTAATTTAGGTGTATGTTATCATCAATCTAGCTGTGTGTCTTCATGTCATAAAAAGTATCGGGATTTGTCTTACCTCCTGCCTTGCTGCAGTTTAACAGACTGTTTTCCTAGTACTTACTCCATTGTGAGCCAACCCACTCCATTCAATCCTCACTATGCATGGACTTCACTCTATTCTCTGTACCCTAGCCCCAATTCCCACCCACCATCACTACATCTACACTTATACCTCACCTACTCTGCCTCCTGTACCCATCCTACTATCCTGTGCCTAACTGCATTATCCAATCACAAACTCTTCTCATTCTACGATCTCCACCCACTTCTGTTCTAAATTCCTTCTCAGATCTAACTCTGCTCCCTCCCCATTAACACCTACTTATACTCCTCACTATTACCACTGCTCATTACCTCACTGCGCCATGCTGTAAGGTTTTTACAACACTCACCATGCTGCTTTCCTCCTGTATCACCTTATTCATCCTCCTCCTCCACTCATTCCTAGCATCGCCACCAGCAGTAATAATAAATAAGCACTCTTCGACCATTACTTCATCGTCACCTATCAACCATCTTCCCACTAGCTATTCAAAAATGTCAAGCTTATTTCCATTGCACTGTCGTAACCCCAAAATACTAAAAAATGTCAGTCCCAGGGTCAAGGTAATACTTACACCCATCTCTGCTAAAAATGCCATAATAAAGAAACTATCTTTCTCCACCACACATCAGTGTGGTGGCATCCAGCCCAACACAGGTCCCAGTCAAACAGCAAACCAAATGATACACCCTAAAAGTTTAAAAATAGTCACTCTAAACATTAGAAGCATATGCAGCAAAATCACAGATTTTCGTGCCTGGATGACCCAAGACAACCCAGACATCCTAACCACAACAGAGACAAGGCTAAATCCTGAAATAAATGATGCTAAAATACACCCCCCCCCAGCTATAATATTATAAGGCTTGACAAAATACACACAAAAAAAAAAAATAGGTGGAATAGCTATAATCTTCAAAAATAAGCTCACAGTAACTCCCTATAAAGGCACAATCCCAAGTTTTGGAAAAGCAGAAATTCTAATCTCATTCCTAAAACTTAATGGAGCCAAGAGCATGTGCACTACTGTTTTATATATCTCGCAGAATTGCAATACATTAAAACACACAATGCTAGATAGCAGGTACAATCACATATGAAATTATCCTCCTGGGTGATGTAAACATTGACTGGCAGTCCTAATCCACAAATTTAGCAGTCAATAGCATGAACCTGTTTTGATACACTCAACTTAATACACCAACAAGATATGGCAAAAAATAACTCCCAACAATCTAGCCTGAGTGAATGGATCCTGGTTATTGACCCATATAATTTTACCTGCTCAGGTATATTCCCTGATACTCTAAGTGACCATCCGCCAGCTTTTACCCACAGGAGTAATACACAACTAACAAAGGAACATAAGCTTAAAACTACCCGTAATCTCTCCAGTTTCTCCAAGGAGTCTTTCACTGTTAACTGGTCCATTCTTAAGACTCCCCTTAAATAATGCAGTTGAATACTTCAGTGCTGCATTTCTAAATATTCTTAATACTTCAGCCCCACAGTATACAAAAAGAATTAAAAACAGCCAAACATAGCTCACTAACCAATGCAAACTCCTTATGAAAGACAGCAACAAAGCATGGATTAACTGTCAAAAAAATATAAATTACAAAAATTGGCAACTATTCAGACAGATACAAAACCAAGTCAAGAAACAAAAATTGGCAACTATTCAGACAGATACAAAACCAAGTCAAGAAACAAGTTAATAGAGGTAACAAGTCTTATTATACTCACCTGTAAAAAACAGCCATAAAACAATCCTAAAAAAATTCTGGCCTCCATATCCTCTCCCATCAACCCAGGTACAAAGATCACAGCCCATACCCAGATATGCGCCCTCTTTAAACAGTTACCTGTTTCAATAAATACTTCATAGAATTCATAGCCATCTTAACCTCAAACTCACCTAACATACCCTTTCCATGCAGCTAACTTTCCCCTACCTTATACCCTCCACATTTCTATCACAAAACTTACCTAAATGCAACCTCTCCAATGCACATACAGACAACTCCACCCACCTTACCTTTCAACCAATTTTTATAACTCTCATAAAAAATCTTTTGTATAAACTAAAACTTTGTTCTCCTCAGCTGATTACCTCCCCCAGGATACCTTAATCTAGCTGCAGATGCAATAACATACCCAATCAGCATTCTTATTAATAGATTAATAATAGAATCCTGTGCCCCTAACTTGTGGAATGTGGTCCATATTATCCCCTTACATAAAGGAGGCAATTCCACGACATTACAAATTTCTATCCCGTAGCCATCTTGTCTCCACTTTCTAAAATCCTTGAAATATATAGACCTCAACAATTTCTCCATTATCTCTTACAAATTAAGCTAATCACCAATACCCAACATGGATTTCCACTAGATCACAGCACCTCCCCATTGCATTACTACCATTTACAGACACAGTCAATAAAGTTTGCAACTCTAATGAACTTGTATCTGCAGTATTTCTAGATCTAGCAAAAGCCTTTCACATGGTCTCTCACAGTAAACTCCTCAATTTTATATATATATATATATATATATATATATATATATATATATATATATATTCACGTGTGTGTATCTATTTATACATCTATCTGTATCTCTATCTAGCTATATATATATATATATATATAGAGCTATATATATATATATATATATATATATATATATATATAGAGCTATATATATATATATATATATATATATATATAGAGCTATATATATATATATATATATATATATATATATATATATATATATATATAGCTGTCTATATATATATATATTTATATATATATATAGCTGTCTATATATATGTATATATATATATATATATATATATATATATATATATGGGTCCCCCTCACATGGTCGACTTTTCAGAAAGTCAACTTTCATATGGCCGATACCATATGATCAACTTTTGAAAAGCCGACCATGGGAAACTGCTATCTCCGTACAGTGCAGAATGGGAAAATTTCCCTCTTCTGCACTGTAGTGCGATCTCAGAGTTGGTATATTAAAGTTATGGGGGTGCAGCTAGGGGGCATAGCACCCCTGCTAACAATTTAAGGTAAGTGTTTGTTGTGTTATATGTGTTTATTTTACAAGGTCGGCTTTCCGAAAGTCGATCATATGGTCTCAGCCATATGAAAGTCGACTTTCTGAAAAGTCAACCATGTAAAGTAGACCCATATATATATATATATATATATATATATATATATATATATCACCCATCTGGTTCAGGGCTTCATCAGAGTAATTAATACAACAAACAGTCCTTAAATGGTCAGTGCAGCTGTCATGTGATCACTTAAATCACCCTTGTTTTTTTTTTAAAAACTTTTAGTCCAAAAGATTCAACAACAACACAAGACAAAACACTAACATAAGAAAACATAACCTACTTTGAAACATAAAAAAATACTCATAAAAATATAAGTATATAAAAATCTATAAAGCTATATATACATATATATATATATATATATATATATATATTCACACACACGCACACACACACAAAATTCCAGAGCATTTTTATAAGTAATGTGTATTCAATAAACTTTTTTAAAAACATCAATAAAACCAAGGGTGAAGAGTGGTACAACACGACAATTAAAACCAGCAACCACTCTGACTCCAATAATTAATGCCCAAACGTTTATTCACAAAATCACAGTAAAAAATAAAAAATAAAAATCAGGTCAAGCACTTTCGTATTCGTTCTGAAGAAGTGATAATACGAAAGCACTTGACCTGATTTTTATTTTTTACTGTGATTTTGTGAATAAACGTTTGGGCATTAGTTATTGGAGTCAGAGTGGTTGCTGGTTTTAATTTTTTTTAAAAAACTTTTGCCTAGGGCACCAGTTGACCTAAGGTCGCTCCTGCCTATGTGTTTGATAATGTCATCAGGAATCAGGTTTTTAGAGCATCTAGGTTGAACATTAGGGATGCAGATTTCCATCAACAATTGAACAGTACAAGGAATGATTTACTGGTCAGAGGCTATGGGGAGAGAGATGTACAGAAGCAAATACAAGAAGTAGTTAGTTTGCGACATACTAAGGTTAGACCTTATTATTCGGATTGATGGTCTAAGGAAAAAGTGACCGGTGGTAATAAGCCTAAGTTAAAGGTGCCGTTAAGCTCCTCTAGTGATGTCGGGTCTTATATGAACATTATACGTAAATACTGGGGGATAGTGACCACTGACAAGGCGGTCACAAAATGGATAGAGAATGAACCAAAATTTTTGTTCAGAAATCAAAAGTCTTTGAAGAGATGCTTATGTGCACCCAGAGAAGAGAAAACTCCTAATGGTGGTATGGGAACTAAGCCTTGTGGCAAATATTTATATTGTGGGTATATAGATATAAGCAATGAATTTTTACATCCAGATCAGGACCGGCTATATAAATTTAAAGTACAAGCTACATATGATACACAGCATATAATGTATCTCGCTCACTGTGTAGTATGCAAGAAATGTTATATTGGGAAAACAGACCGTACACTCAAAGAGAGGCTTAGAGAACACATTTATGACATAGGCAAACAAAGCAGAAGTAATGTCCTGGCCAAACATGTTGTGAATAATAACAGCCAACATAAATTTAAGTTTATGGCCATTGCTTGGAGTTTTGTGAGTAAAAGGGGGGGGGGGAGCACATGTAATAAAACAGAGGAATTGGAAGCTAGATGGATAGTCTTATTCAGAGTTGACATGGGACATGGTCTCAATGAACAAATACCACCGAGACCAAAGTTAAAGGCCAGACCTCCATGTAGGTAAAGTAGTTGTTTTTAAGAATATGTATTTTAACAATGTTTTTATAGTGCACAAAGTATATAAGAAATATTTTATGATTATATTTTTATGATTTTCTTTGAATATTTAGTTATTTTGTGGTTACCATACAGCTTTAATATTTTATAGTAATGGAGTGCTATATAGACATGTGATGTATCATCATGTGATGCATTCAGCAATGTTTAAAAGTATGACTAGTTTCAGTTTGTTTTTATGCACCTGAAGAAGCAGATCTGAAAGAGCTTGTGCCTGATTAAAGCTTTATAACCTGGAGCCTATCTTGTGTCCTCCTGTTGTTTTTGGATACTTTGCTGTAGTTTTGCTGTGGACACAAAGGCCTGCATACAAGTGTTTTTTATTGTTCTTGCTGTTACTTTAAAAACATGTTAAAAATCTGTTGAAAAGATCTACACTTATTCAACCCCCCCCAAGGGTTTGGATATAACCTACACTTCAAACCTGCTTTGGCCTCATTTTCATGATGCTCATTATTAAGCAACAATCATTAATGCCAGGTGAGCTGTTTAGCATTCAGTCTTAACTGCTACATGGTTTCTTTGACCTCCAAATGGTTGTTAAAATCACCTCCCCTCTAGTCTTCACTTATTTTGTCAGTAATAAAAAATAAAAATCTTTTAAAATTGTTACTCTTTGTACTAAGCACATACAGTGCATTAGTTGTTATCTTATTCCTTATATCCCTCACATGTTCAGCTATTCTAACTTTCATTCTCCATGTAGTCTTTCCAACATAAAATGATGCACAAACGTGGCCAAATACACAATCATTCTGGTGTTGCAATTACAATGTTCTGGGCATTGGATGTTCCTATTAAACCCACTAATGGATACATACATACCATTGTTTATGTATTTACAATATCTACACATACCATATTTCCTCATTTCTGATCTGCAATTCATTAAATTTTTACTTTTCTGCCTTTCAGATATCTTCTTCGAGTTGTTTCCCCTGCTATAAGTAATCTGTGGTTTATTTCCCAATAAAACTTTCAATTCACAAAGGATAGCTATGTCCCAAACATTATTAACAATGTCCACCAAAAGGGGGGGGGGGTCTCAGCGCTATATTGTATAACCACGGCACCCGTTTTGTCACAGGCATCTGGATACTCATCCATGGAATCTTGTGCTGATATTAAGATGGGGTAAATTTAGTATTATGTTTCCTGATCAACTAATTTCTAATCTTTAATAAAAACTTCACTGGGTACCCTCTATCTTTAAACATCCCCAATAAAACCACCAATTCTTCACTAAAGTTTACGTCATCACTCACTAATCTTGATAGCCTCACCATCTGCCCCTTAACCACACTTCTTTTTTGGTGGAGAGGGTGACAGCTAACAAAATGTAGTATGGAATTGGAATAGGTTTTCTTCCTGTAAATATTAGAACACAAAGCACCGTCTTCTTTATATAGGAATATATACAAAAACTCAATTTCATTGTGGTGGCATTTATAAGTAAATTTCGAAAAATATGTGGTATTATTCAAAAAATAAATAAAGTGTGAAATCTTGTTCACTTGCCCTTTCCATAACACCAAGATTTCATCCAAAAAATGAAAAAAAACAACACTATCTTAGAAATAAAATGGGACATGAAAACACATTGCTTTTCCCACTCTTCTAAAACCAAATTGGAAAATATGGGGGCACATCTGGCACCCACAGCAACCCTGATAACTGTCAATAATAGTCTCCATCAAAGTATAAAAAATTATCCAATACCATTGACATCAATTCCACAACAAAATTCATTTTAACAGAGTGTAAACCCTCAACTTCCATTAAACTATCTTTGAAAAATGCCAAACTTATGTGATGCCCGTGCCATGGCCCAGCAATCAAGGAGCCTCAATCCTCACCACTAGAGGGTGTCTCATATATGAGGAAAGGATAACAAATACACATGGTAAAGTTTAGTTTCCCTTAAGAGCACACAGAGATCACAGTCCGTCTGGGGGTGGTCGCTCCCTTGCTCTCCAGGTCCTCAATAAGACTCCCCACTGCCATAGCTATAGGGTCCAGATCTCAGCCTAGTTGGCAAGCTAAAACCTCTAGCACCCACTCTGTCCAACCAGTGCTTCGTGTCCCTGTCCAAGTGGCTGACGCACACAGACACTTTGAGATAAGAGTTTATACAAACACACAGACACTACTGGGGAAGGCTGGCACAGGTTCTCCAGCTGTGTCCCTTTCTCCCAGACTATATGGCAGTTCCACCTGCCACCACCCACTAATACTTATCAGCTACTCAAAGGCCCTTAAAAGGGTGTCCAATTATTATTGTGCAATATTATTATCCAATTGGTAGTTGTGACTAAACAGTCAAGGCTTATTAGAGTGACTTGGTACAGGATCCTCATATACATGCAATGTACTCTTAGAGCTTAACTTATCTCTACACAAAATAGCCAAAGTTAAAAGGTTTTAAAATATTTAATAATAAATAATTAAAACCACAAGACAATACTTTCTACTACACAGTGCTAGTCAAGAGTTTAGAGATCACACAGAAATACTTAAAATAATTCAGTAGTACAGTTCTGACATCACAGAAGAACACTTAGTCTAATCTTTCTAGTTCCTAGCTATTTCTAAAAGAAAACACAAGTCTAAATTAACTTACATATGAGCAAGACAGTGCTGTGAGTTGGATAGTCAAGACAAAAATGCTTAATACCTTCTGTGTCTCTCTGTTTAAATTGCTATTTCAGTCTTGATTCCCATTACATCATTTTTTACACTTTCCTGGTGTTCCCAGGCTGACAGAAACTGCATTTACATTCTTTTACACCTAGGCAGAAACCAGAGCAATAAAGGACATTTCACATGTAAATTCTGGTCATTAACTTTAGCCTTAAAACAATAGGCAGGAAGCCTTCATCCAGCCCGGCCAGAGCCAAATTGTAAACATCAAAGACAGTCATGAAATAATTTCAATTTCAAAGGACAGACAAGAAATGCTTGAATTGGCTTTCTTTACAGCACAGGGCAATGTTGCTACATTGTTTTGAGTTCAACATTTCACAGCATATTCTCTCATTTAAGAAAAGAAGCCTGTAATTCAACATTCATATTTACAAATGACAGAATTATGTACAAAATCCTATCTGGCTAGGCTGGCAGCCTTCACAACCTATATCATGTGGTATCACTGAAAAAAGGTTAGAAACATCAATACTAATAAACATGTAGTCATCATCATTCTTAAAGTTCCTGAGAATCTGAAGACAGTGCCAAGAGTCCCGTAAAATATAACCTTTGTTTGTCAATGCCCCTTTACAGGGATGGTCAACATAGGCCACCAGTGGTTCGGTCTTTGACCCTCTGGCCACTGCAATTGGCCTAAAAGGGTGAACCTCCACATCCTTGTGGGTTTTTGGAATCCCAAAGATTGATGGTATGACAGGATGTTCCATAGTAAGAAAATCTAACTCAGTTTTATCAATTACCCCCTGGCACCATGAATCATAAAGCAGCCAATCTACTTTAGCATATGCTGCATTAATTTCATTCATAGAGGCTTTCATATAAGTTGTCATCATTCAAATCTCATACATCCTGGAAACATAATCAGTTTGCATCATAATTACCAGTCCTTCACCTGGCTTCATAATCCTGTAATCATTGCTCTCTCTCAACTGTCTCATCATCTAACAAATTATTGTTAAAAACTTTTTTACTGAGCAATTTCCTAATTTCCCTTTCACAGGTTTGCCCAAATGTAGTAATATAAGGCTTGAGGGGTGAAGTACTTTTTCTCCTTATATAATTAGTTTAATTTGGTAAGTTTTCCTGGCCAAAAAAATACAATTTCAAATATAATTGTCTGGTGTGTAATTTTAAATTAACCAGAACCCTGGCCACAGCCATTAAAATTGGGTACAAAAGAAAAAAACTTTTCTAAAGCCATCATAACTCAAAATATCCACTGCATTTGGTTAATTTAAAGTTTCTCATTGTAATTCCAATTGTTGTTGCTATGATTGTGGTGACATCCTTTCCCCCTCCCCCTCCTCATTTGTGGAGACCTGTAATTGCAATAATTTTGACTCTCCTGATTTTTCAAGCGTTTGGATCTCCTCAAGGGAGGGGGATTCACTAAAAAAAGGTTCTTTATTCCCTGAATTAGTGGTGCAGCGGTAGCATTGTCACCTCACAGCAAGAGGTTCACTGGTTTGATTTTTTGGCTGGAGTGCCTTCTGTGCAGAGTCTGCATGTCCTCCTTGCATTTGTGTGGCTTTTCTCCGAGTGCTCCAGTTTCCTCCCACTTTCAAAGACATACATCTGGAGCATTTCTCCCCGGGGCCTCCACTGAAAATTGGCTTAGTTCCAAGTTGGACTTTCCCAGTAAACAAATGTTAAATAAATAAATAAATATCACCCCTATCCAGTCGGTCATCTTCAGCACTCACACTTGAGCCATTCAGCCCATGTTTCACCTTCCTAGGCGCTGGATAAACCTTCTTTTCATCATTTTCCATTTTATCTCTTTGTAGTTTATGTTGTTTTCTATCAACATTGCCTTTAACAATTTTTTTAAGTCATAGGTTCATAGGTTCATACTAGGCTATCTGCCCTAGGGCATTTATAAGCCTAGCCAGAATGTGTTTGGCTTTCGCCACCCATTTTAAATTAATTTTGCTATGCCCTTTTTCGAGGTTAGTATACTGTGCCTCTGTCTAACAGTGACACAGAAGTGAAACCCGGGGTAAACCTACGATCTCCCATCCACTCATCAAGATTCCTCTTGAAGAGAGTCAATGAAGGACTCTGCCTAACCTGGACTGGGATTTTATTCCAGAGTGAAGGGAGCCTCTGGGTTATGAATCTGTCCCTCCAGCATGTCCTATTTATTTCAGTGCTGAGGTTCAAGTCTCTCGGGCGCGTAGCTCGATGGGATTTGGATTTTCTGAGGTGCAGCATGTCCATTAATTCCGGGTTGGACATGGCTTTATACGTCAGGCACAGATCGCCTCTGAACAGGCGGTATGCCACTGAGTAGAGCTGGAGTTTCTTTAACCGAGCAGCATATGGCATCTGTTTGAGCCCTTTGATCCTCTTGGTGAGGTACTTTTGGGGTCTTTCCAGTTGCTGCAGGTGTCTGGTAAGGTACATCCCAAAAGGGGCATTGTACTCAATTATGGAAGAGGCACGATGACGTCCCCTGATCTAGATGTGAATCCCTTCATGATTAGGTGGGCTATATAAAATGTTTTTCTAACCACTTTGGCCACGTGGTTGTCAAATGAGAGATTGCTATCAACTTGGGTCCCCAGGTCCGTAATTACTTCTTCTGTACTTAATGGATTACCACCTATGTGGTAATTTGTGGGCACTTTGTTTTTGCCAAAGGGGATTACTATACACTTTTTGGCATTTAGCTTGAGGCCATGGCTCTGGCACCAGTTGTCTGTTTCTATGAGGCCCTTTTGGAGGATGCTTGTGTCGGCTGGAGAGTCGATTATGGCACCCAGTTTGCAGTCATCTGCGAACTTGGTCAGCCACAGTCCTTCCGTGTTGGCCTGTACCTCCGAGAAATATATACCGAACAAGAGAGGTCCCAGAACTGAGCTTTGTGGGACACCACTTGTAACTGGTTTGGAGTCTGACATGGCTCCAGCAATTCTAACCATGTGGGTTCTGTCCTTGAGCCAGTTTGCAATCCATCTAGTGACATAGGGGTTTATATTTAAGCTGGTGAGCTTATCTATAATGCCCGAGTGGGGTATTGTATCAAAGGCTTTTGCGAGGTCCAGGTAGGCTGTGTGGACCACCTTCCCCTCGTCAATGGCCTTGGTGACTGTTTCAAAGAAATCAAACAGGTTTAAGAGGCAGGATCTGCCCTTAAAGCCGAACTGGGTAGGATCCAGTGTTTGTAGGTCCCCAATATCTTTATTTATGAGGTCCATGATGATCCTTTCCATAGCTTTGCAGACCAAGCTAGTAAGGCTTATGGGGCGATAGTTTCCAGGATCCGTTGAGGCACCACCTTTATGGAGAGGGATCACTGTTGCTGTACGCCACTCTTTGGGCACATATCCTGTAGTAAGGCTGAGTTTGAACAGTAGTTTTATGTTTGGGTTTAGCTCTTCTTGGAGTTCATGTAGGATGCAGCCCGGGACACCGTCTGGTCCCATTGATGCTGTGTTTTTTGCTTTGGAGAGGGCGGCTCTTACCTGAGCATCTGAGATGTCAGGGGGGCAGCACTCTGCTGGGATAGATATTTGCCCTTTTGGTGGGGAGGGGGGGAGAAGTTTGCGCTGAACCTGTCAGCTAGGATGTTGGCAATGTCTGTGGGTTCGGTGTATTTTTTGTCATTTTGGACTAATTCTGAGCATATCTGGGAATTACCACCCAGGTTCCTAACATAACTAAAGAAAGCCTTGTGATTATCCTTAGTGTCCTGTGCAATTTATCTCTCGAAGCTGGCCTTAGACAATTTTATCTGTGCCCGTAGTTTTTTGATAATACTGATCAGTAATGCCTTCCCTTTTTGGGATTTTGCTCTATCATTTAGTAGCTTCCTCCTTCTATTGTATAGTTTGTTTATGGCTGGGGTCCACCAGACAGGACGTCTGCCTTTGGAGGATTGGGTCTTGGTTTTATTTGGGATTGCATGATCCATGCATTCCTGAAGGTGTTCATAGAATGCGTTTATAAAGGATTCTGCGGTCTGGGCTGTATTTTCCACAGGCCCAGGGGCTTTGAAGGATTCCACCTCAGTTTTGAGGAGTGTGAAATTTGCTTTAGAGAAGTTTTTCACTGTGGTTTTCTGGGCAGGGGGTGGGGTCGGGATGTGAATATCCAGTGAGATTAGTTTATGGTCTGATCTTACTAGTGAGGGATACACTTCTGGTCTGGAGCATAGAGTCCCCATGTTGGTGATGATCAGGTCCAGTATGTTTTTCCCTCTTGTGGGAGTGGTAACAAGTTGTTCCATAGCATTTGAGTTTATAAATTCTAGGAACCTTTGGGCTAGGGTGTTGGAGCTAGAGTAATGCTCCCAGTGTATGTTTAGGTAGTTGAAGTTGCCCAATATAATGGTGTTTGGAGAGACCTTCATATTTTCCAGTGTTCTCAGGAAGGCCGAGTGGGGTTCCTGGGTTTGGGAGGGTGGTCTGTAGCAGGCTATAAACTGGAAGGCAGTTTTACCCACTGTTAGTTGCACATGGATAGTCTCTGATGCTTCGTGCTTTGACACCAACCTGGAGGTGTGGGTATCTTTGATGAATATCAATACTCCCCCTCCTTTTGTGGTTCGGTCCAAGTTTTGGGGCCGAAAAGCATGGGGCCGAAAAGCATGGTATGAGGTATAACCTGGTAGTGCTGGGGTGCTCTCGGGAGCCCTGAACCAGGTTTCTGTTACTGCACAGATATTAATGTTCTCCATGCTAAGGAGAGTTTCGAGTGTGTGCATCTTGAGGTTTAGACTTCTGGTGTTGAGTAGCATTACTCTTAGTTTCTTATCCCTTGTGATACCTATGGAGGTGGGTTTGTCTTTTGAGCCTTGCCTAAAAAAGGCACTATGGGGGTAGCAAGAGCCTTTGCCAATATCCAAAAGCCCAGGGGTGACAGGTGCAAGCCGTCCCTAGCGAAGCATCATGGCTTGTCGAGCATATCATCCCAAGCTGACAGGCATTGGATCCCCTTTGAATGACACCAGTACTTAAGCCAGTTGTTGAAATTGATCATCTTGTCTTCATATTGTGGCATCATTCTTGGTGAGGGTAAGATGCTACTCAAGGTCAGGGTCATACCGGCCTGGGCTACATGCTCAGAGAGCTCCTTTATGTCTCTTTTCAGGTAGTCCAGGGAGGTACGTCTCAGGTCATTCACACCAGCATGGACATGTACTTGCCTTGGAGTGACCTGAGTGCTTGTGTTATGTGGCGGATCCTAGCGCCCGACAGGCTGCTCACCATGACCCTCTCCTTGTTCAGCCTGGTGAGCGGGACGTCCGTGTGCCTGACGATAGAGTCACCTATTGCAAGTGTATCAGGTGTGTTGTTTAGTCTTAAGGGCTGTGACTGTTTGGCACACTGGCTTTGTGAGATATGTGTTGCACGTGTTTTGTTTTGGGGTAGCGGCTGCTTAGGTGTCTGCTTTGGAGGTCTCTGCTGCTTCGGCAGATCTTTATTTAGAGCCTCCAAGTATGTTTTTGTGTGATTATGTGTTTGGTTTGCTGTCGTGGTAGGTCTATGTGAGACTGGAATTGTAGTGAGTGTGGTTTCCTTCTCCTCCTGACTGGTTATGCCAGTACTGAGTTGAGAGAGCTTAGCCTCCAGTTTGGCTATATGGTTGCATCTCTCACATGTGTTGGAATTTGTTGGGAGGAGGAGAGGGTTGTCTGTGTACATGAGACAGTTGTAACATTGCCTCAAGATTCCCAGATTCATCAGCTGGACCGGAGAGGAGATTGACAACTGACCTTTGGACATGCTAGAATAATATTGGGAATTCCTTAATAATTGAAAAACAGGGCCAGTGTGGAGTGAGGGTGTAGTGCTTTTAATTTTTAGTGCTGACATATAATTGCTTTAGTGAGCAAGTGCCAGGTAACTTAAGTGCAATGTGTTACAGGTAACTTAAATGCAAAAACGACAAACAGTAACTTTCTTTCAAGTGAAACAAGGAAATAAGTACAGTAAGCAATGCAGATATCACTAGTGATCCACAGAAGTGCTGAGAAGCCGTGTATTAAGTGGAATTAGCGTTCCAGGGAAATAACAAGCAAACAAACAACAAGCATATAAACAAAGCTAGATTCAGCAGGCCTGGATCTAGTCTATGCTACAGCAAACAAGGTGTACCAATTTTAGTAAGATACAGTTCAAATATTCAGGCACTATAAACCTTTAACCAGAAATTCCCAGCTCAGAAGGGCAGAGTCCAGCCTCTTCTCCCACAAGAGTGCAGACCACAAACCTTCTTAATGTAAAATAACTGGCCTGAAGCCCAAGTGCTTAAACCAGAACTAATACACTTTAAGAATAACAGACACTGGGCTCTCAATCAGCAGTTCCCAACTTAGAAGGATGAAAGCTACCTGTCCTGCCACCACAGTGCATGCCACAAACCTTCCTAATGTAAAACAACTGGTCTGAAGCCCAAGTGCTTAATCCAAAAGACTTAGAATGATAGCTACACTTTAATCAAGTTACTACCAAGCAGTAATAAATACAATTGAATACTTTAGAGAATGCCTGGATTAGTGCTCAAGTTACACAAACAAAGCTAGATCCAGCAGGCCCGAATCCAGTCTATGCCACAGCAAACAAGGCACACCAACTTCAGTAAGAAGCAGTTCATATATGCATGCACTATAAGCCTTCAACCAGAAATTCCCAGCTCAGAAGGGCAGAGTCCAGCCTCTCCTCCCACAAGAGTGCAGACCACGAACCCTCTTAATGTAAAATAACTGGCCTGAAAGCCCAAATGCTTAAACCAGAATTAATACACTTTTAGAATAACAGACACCGAGCCCTCAATCAGCAGTTCCCAACCTAGAAGGATGTAAGCTACCTGTTCTGCCACTACAGTGCAGTCCACAAACCCTCTCAGTGCAAAACAACTGGTCCGAAGCCCAAGTGTTTAAACCAAAAGGCTTAGAGTGAGTTATACCAAGCAGTAATAAATACAGTTGAGTACTTTTAAGATGATGCAAAAGTAAAAAAAAGTAGGTAGAAACACAAGTACAGTAAAAGCAGATGAAGTTTTTTTTTTTTTTCTGAACAAGTGCTGAGATCAAAGAAACAGATTTGAGTGCTGAAACTAGAAAACTGGCTAGTTATAAGAAAAAAAACTAAGCTAGAAGGCTTCCCTCCAACACAGAAGGGCTTGGGGGCTCAGAAGCCTACAAATAGTCTATACCACTTAACAGGAAAGGCAGGAAACAAGCTTATTTTTTTTTCTGTTTCCCAGATGCTCTCTTTGTACACAGCAGGAGTTCCTGAAATCAGAATATGATCTCACTGCACTCAGTTGAGTGAGCAAATGAGATGGGCCCAGAAGGAGTATCCAAACACAAATTTACAAGAGGGGCAGGCAGTTGCAAGGCCACTAAGATTAACACCAAAACAAAAACAGGGAGGGTGGCTGGGACTTACTGAAGAGCAGAATGAAAACTTCCAGTTCAGTTAATATTCCTTCCACACAGTTAAAATCAATTTAAATACTATATTTTTTTGAAAAAAAAAAGAGCAGATAAAGGTACTTAAATTCTCTTATACGTCCAGTTGAATACAGCAAGTTCTTAGCCGGCCAAAGGTGAGGCTTTTCCCGGTTAGGGGTCGCCACAGCGGAACTCTGGTCCACTAATGATTGACAGTAGATTTTTTTACGTGCTGGCTTGCCGGGTCTGAGCGTCTAGCCCAAAAACACACACCAGGATTTTTATTATCCCCAGGGCAGACCAGGGGGCAGGGATATGGCATACCAACAGCAGGGTTGGAACAAATCACGCAGATAGACCTTGTAGGTAGTCCAATTGGTTGGGGCTCTGGTGAATTATCACCAGAGTTCGCTGGTAGTCACTACACAGTTATCCACAAACAAGGCAGCAAAGGCACTAGAATCAAACCAGTAAACCAACACGATAGTACCCAAGGACCAAGGAATCGCTGTAGATAACACCACAAAAGGTTTATTGAATATTCCACTTACAAACGTTAAAAATGAAAAAGCGAATTAACGCTCTTGTAACATCAATACATAAAACGCGTTTTCGTCCATACACTCAGGACTTCATCAGATAAATGCCATTAAATCACATATACATTTATATGGCTTAATTCAATGAATTAATCACTTAAAATCCAATGAAACAACATCAATTAATTCAAAATAACGAATCAGTGACATCCTACTAATTAATATTAATGCCTATCTGTTTCAGGAAGTGTCTTCACAGTATATAGGGTTTACCCTTTATAACTCATCTTCTTATAGTGAAACAATGTTTTCGAAGAAAACAACTTCATCCTATAATCCACACATTTATTTTAAAAAATTGTAAATAAATAAATAAATATTAAATGAATGATATATATATAAATAAATAAATAACTATTATAGTTTAAAATTGAATCATTTCATATTAAAAATTTCTTTGTTAAAAACAATACTAAATCACTTATTGAGGAACCAATATGGACAAATGTTGTGTAATAGCGCCCTCTAGTGGGTTACTAAGATAGTGTTTTTTGAATAAATATTTTATATCTTCAAAGCCCTCAGTTTAAGCAATGAGGAAATTGATAGTGTATCATTTAACCCAGGTTTGCTACCAGCCTCTAGGTTAATTTGCCACCATAGCTCCTTACTCTCCAGAATCTCTTCCCAAGGTCCACCTCTTGTGTCCTATTTATTTAAATATTTATTTATTTATTTATATATATATTATTCATTTAATATTTATTTATTTATTTACAATTTTTTAAAATAAATGTGTGGATTATAGGATGAAGTTGTTTTCTTCGAAAACATTGTTTCACTATAAGAAGATGAGTTATAAAGGGTAAACCCTATATACTGTGAAGACACTTCCTGAAACAGATAGGCATTAATATTAATTAGTAGGATGTCACTGATTCGTTATTTTGAATTAATTGATGTTGTTTCATTGGATTTTAAGTGATTAATTCATTGAATTAAGCCATATAAATGTATATGTGATTTAATAGCATTTATCTGATGAAGTCCTGAGTGTATGGACGAAAACGCGTTTTATGTATTGATGTTACAAGAGCGTTAATTTGCTTTTTCGTTTTTAACGTTTGTAAGTGGAATATTCAATAAACCTTTTGTGGTGTTATCTACAGCGATTCCTTGGTCCTTGGGCACTATCGTGTTGGTTCACTACACAGTTATGAAAAAGGACAATTTCTTCATATACAATTTTACTGACATTATGTTAACAACAGATTATTTTGAGCTTTTCACTAGGGGTTTTCAGTTTGTCCCTCTGCGTTCGTTAGATCTGACTAAAACTTTATTAGATTTGAAACTTTTTGTTAGATGCTTAAACCTTGCAATACAATTCAAAGGGCAAACAGTTTTTAACGAGGGACTTACGAGAGCCAGTACACTAAACCCTCCCACTCACCCAACCCTCAAGGTATTTGAAGAATTGGATTTAAGGAAGCAGTATTCAACTAATGTGCATTCTCGACCCATCAATTTGGATCCCAAGCTGCATCAGTTGATTAACTTCAAGGACGAGGGGGTTAGAGTTATGAAACCGGACAAGGGAGGGGGAGTGGTTTTGATGTACAACTGGGCATATGACACGCAAATACACAACATGTTGCAGGATATTGAGCAGTATGAGGTGGTTTCAACTAATGAAATTAACCTAGCCTATTCCAAAATTAATTTTTTGTTATTTGATCATTTGATGCAAGGCGCTATTAATGAAAAGTTATATAATTATTTACATGTCAATAAACCCATGACCCCGGTGAGTTTTGGGATACCCAAGGTTCACAAGGGCCTAGACCCCTTAAAATTTAGGCCTACTGTCACAGGAGCAGGCAGTATTGTAGAACCTTTGGGTAAGTTTATTGATCAAACTGTCAAAAAGTTAGTTTTATCCCTGGAACATGTTTGTAAGGATTCCTGGGAGTTTCTCAAAGATATTGAACCAAGATTTTACAATCCAACTCTTTTTATGGTAACTATAGACATTGTGGAATTATTGCCAGGCATCCTCCATTCCACTGGTTTAGAGTGGTTTAATGAGGTTTTATGCTTACAATCCAGTTTAAGCTCTAACATTATTAGGTTGTTAGTAGAATTCATGGAGATTGTCCTTGAAAATAACTTTATCTATTTCAATGGAGAGTTGTTTAGACAAAAGAAAGGTGTAGCCATGGGTGCTCCATGTGCCTCGTCATATGCCAATATTGTACTGCACTATTGGGAGAATAAATTTATTTTTTCAACCTCCTGGGCCAAGCATATCATTCATTACAAGCATTATTTGGATGATATATGTTTACTATGGGATGGAAGTTTGAACAACTTTCTAGAATTTATGGTTTACATTAATTCTTCTACACATTTTTTAACTTTCACACACAATGTTAGTGAGGATTTCCTCAACTATCTTGACGTTTCCCTTTTCAAAGATCATAACAATTGTACTTTTCAATCAAAGATTTACAGAAAAGTTACTTTTTCTAATTCTTACCTTCACTTCGACAGTGGTCACCCTTTCCATCAGAAGAAAGGTATACTAAAGGGGCAGTTCATCCAGGCATCTAGGATGTCCAGTACGGATGAACTTTTTCTTGAGGAAGTTGAGTTCCTGAAAAAACTTTTTTTGGAAAGAGGTTACCCAATCCATTTGGTCAACGCTCTAGTTCAAGAAGTGATTGCCAATAGAGAAGCCAAATATTTTCCTTTATTAGGCATAGGTTCGCAGACGGTGAAGCGGGCAGAGCAAGGTGAACAATTTGATTCACACAATATTTTTATCCACTCATTTACTAAAGATTCTTTGCAGGTTGAGCAAACAGTGTTAAGGTATTGGCCAGTTTTGACTCTTCACGAAGATATCAATAAATTAATATCCAAAAAAACTAGTTTTGTGAATAGGAGGGACATCAACTTGAAGGGTTTATTTGAAAAGAAACATTACAATAATCATACACATCCTATTTCCAAGCTGGGCACATACAAATGTGGGGCTTGTAAACAATGTTAATTTATTATCAATGAAAGTAGCCTGTACATTGCTTCAAGAAATTTTAAATTCAAAGCAGTTAGTTATCATAATTGCGGGGCGAAAGGTGTTGTATACCTTGGAACATGTACTCAGTGTCTCAGGTTTTACATTGGTAAAACTGAGAGGCCCCTAAGGCGAAGAATATATTAACATCTGTATGATGTTTCTAGAAAGAAAGCTTTTTATAAGCATTCTTTACAATGCCCCAACATGCGGTTGAAATTTATTGTTCTAGAACAGGTAGTACAGAATCCCAGAGGGGGTGATTGGGAGACATGCCTAGAATACAGAGAATTGTTGTGGCAATTAAAATTAAATGCCGCAAAACCCCCTGGACTTAACGACAACGTTAGTATTGCAAGTGTGCTCAAGTTGAGAAGGGCAAGATTATGAATTTTTTCATGTGTTTATGCATTTTAAAACATTGTTTATTTTTGAATTAAGTCTTTTATATGTATTGTTTCTTAATGTATTTTTAAGGTCATGTGTTTACTAACACCTTTAGTAATTACAATTTTAACAGTTTTTTTCTTAGTTATATATGTATTTTAAATGATTTTTAATGTGCATTATCCTTAACAATTTACATGTTTTTTATTTACTATTGTGAATGTTGGTATTTGTTTTACAAGATCTCACATTCCATATAAGCATTTTAAGCGATGGTGCTTTAAATACATTTAATTGAGTTTGCATTTTAATTAATTAGGCTGTCATGTGACTAGTCAATGTGTATTTAATCTGACTTGTTTTAGTATCTTACATCTTGATAAAGCCTGGTATTAACCAGGTGAAAGCACTTGATAGATTCTGTATTTGGGACGCTTTATTAAAGGCAGTTCAACAGTATTTCTCGCTTGGCTTTGTCATGTTCATCTGTGGAGTTTTTCTGTTTTTACTGGGCCTAACGCACAACCTTCAGCGAAGGAATGCCCATTCACACATGTTGCCACACAGAAGAAGCTCTAAATGAGAATCGAACGGGCAACATCTAACTGTGAGGCGACAACGCTACCGCAGCACCTCCACTGCAGTCAAGTCATTAAATGCTTATAATGACTAATATTAACTGAAAACAACAAGTCACTACAAATACTTGCATTTAGTTTGTTAATATATTTTTGTAACTGCACCAACTTATGCTCATTGTCATGAATTATAATCCTCATTAGGTCTATGCCTGTCCAATCAAAAAGTTCAGACAGCTCCATATGCATTGGTGTTCCCTCCTCCATGTCAATAGGGAACTTCCACAAATGAAGTCTTTTTGGTACCTGTTGCACAGACAAAGATCTGTTCAGGAACAAATTATCTCTTTGTAAGGATTTGTACTTCCTGAGAGTATGCTCTAAAGAGCGTAGCTGAACAGTAAAGGAACCACACTCCTTGTCCTGCTGAACCAGAAAGTCACACTGAGGGGCGGAGAAAACCTTGTCTAAGTCCATTGCCAATTCTTCATTTCTTGTAGTTGAACCTAAATTGTTACTGTTGGTAACAGCACCAACATTATTCATTAAGGTATTTTCCAAAAGAAGGGTATGCAATATCAATAAATCCAACTGAATGGAATCTGTTTGATCAACAGTATTAGTCTTCACTCGCACTTATGCAGTTAACGCCTGCACCAGTGAAGTAAACAGCACCAACAGTTCCATTCCGTTAAAAGGATATCCCAGCTCAAACCACTAGCCGGGTCAACAACTAGTAAACTAAATAAAAAATGAACTAAAAACTCAAATAAAAAAAATATAAAAATAACCAGGGCATCGGCGACAAACGGGAGCTTTATTAACGCAACCACAGTTAAAACCAATAAATACACAAATTAATACACAGAAAGCACTTTCACCCATCTTGTTCAGGGCTTCATCAGAGTAATTAATACAACAAACAACAGTCCTTAAATAGTCAATGCAACTGTCATGTGATCACTTAATTCACCCCTGTTTTTTTTAAATAAACGTTTTAGTCCAAATGGTTCATCAGCAGCACAAGACAAAACACTAACCTAACAACCTTTTGGAGGCGAAAAAAATGTGGCAGTTAAGGCTGAATGGTAAATAGCCCCCTGGCATTAATGATTGTTGCTCAATAATGAGCATCTTAAAAATGAGGCCAAAGCAGTTTTGAAGTGCAGGTTCTACCCAAACCCTTGGGGGGGGGGGTGAATAAGTGTAGAACTTTCCAACAGCTTTTTAACATGTTTTTAAAAAAGTTTATTGAACACACATTGCTTATAAAGATATATATATATATATATATATATATATATATATATATATATATATATATATATATGGGTACCTATCAAACCATCGACAACTTAAAATAACGAAACTGACTCCACCGACAACTGAATTAACCGACGGCGCAAAAACGGACGTTTACAAGGTAAGGGGTGTAAATTCGCTACTCAAGCCTACCATGGTTTAGGAAGGGTGGCAGTGTCATGCAACCATGGTAGGCATGAGTAGCGGAGTTACACCCCTTACCTTGTAAACGTCCGTTTTTGCGCTGTCTGTTAATTCAGTTGTCGGTGGAGTCAGTTTTGTTATTTTAAGTTGTCGATGGTTTGATAGGTACCCATATATATATATATATATATATATATATATATATATATATATATATATATATATATATATATATGTATGTTGTTGTCTTTCGGCTTTTCCCGGTTAGGGGTCGCCACAGCGGAACTCGGGTCCGCTAATGATTGGCAGTAGATTTTCACGAACGCCGAGGTGCCAGCTCAACATTCAACCTTCAGCAAAGGCACGCCCATTTATGCATGTCTTTCGAATGCCCACCCAACTGCGGGGAGGACATACAGACTCCACACAGAAAGCACTCCCCGCACTCCAGCTGAGAATCGAGCGGGAGAACCTATTGCTGTGAGGCAACAACGCTACTGTTGCACCACCGCGGAAGTATATATATATATATATATATATATATATTAATATTTATCTGCATACATTTTTATATACTTATATTTTTATAAGAGTATGTTTTCTATGTTTTAAAGTAGATTATGTTTTCTTATGCTAGTGTTTTGTCTTGTGTTGTTGAACCATTTGGATTAAAAAGTTTTTTTTTTTTAAATCAGGGGTGAATTGAGTGATCACATGACAGCTGCACTGACTATTTAAGGACTATTATTTGTTATATCAATTACCTCTGCAGTGGTTACTTTTATATTTTTTTTTTATTTGAGTTTTTGTTCGTTTTTTTTTTTTTGTTTAACACACACACACATACATACATATATACATGTGTGTGTCTGTGTCAGTATGTATATATACATGTGTGTGTGTCTGTATCCAGAATCCATAATAACCAAACACACTTTAACGAAAGCGGTTTTATCGAAAAAGCGCTTTCATTAAAGCGTGTTACAAAAAAAAAATAAAACACTACATTTACATGTGCCCCCCACACACCCCCTACTTTAATATTCTCCCTACGAGACCACACTACAGTGGGGAAAAGGAAAATTTCCCTTACCCGCACCGTAGTACAGCCTCGGCAACAATCATACTTATGCGAAAGTGCTTCTTTGGTGAAAAGCACTTTCGCGTAAGTATGCCGTTTGGGTTTCGGTCGTTTGCTCACTCGAGCAAACGTCCTAGATCCATATATATATATATATATATATATATATATATATATATATATATATGTGTGTGTGTGTATATATGAAACCAACAAAGAAGTCTCGGTAACTTAGTATCTGTTGTCTTCCTAGGCCTGTCAAAGGCATTTGACACGGTATACACTGCAAATTACTATCAACTCTCTCTGAGCTTAGTCTGGACAACTCCTCTCTACTGTGGTTTAAACATTATCTGTCCCTCCAGCAACAAGCTGTTAAATGGCATAACTCTCTCTCTCTCTCCTCTCCTCCCAGTGGGACAAGGTGCTCTGCAAGGATCCATTCTTGGTCCCTTACTATTTTCCATCTTTACCAATAACCTCCCCTCAACTACCCAATAAACTAATATAGTACAATATGCTGATGACACCACCCTTATTTGCTCAGCCCCCTCTCTACAATTACTCCAAGACAGAACCCAGGAAGCCTTCACTACTATAGAAAAATGGTTAAATTCCTCCCAACTTGTACTAAACCCACTTAAGACCCAACTCATGATCTTCCACCCATCCTTAACTTTCACCCCTACCTCACCATTCTCAATAACATCCTCCAACAATACCCTTATCACACCAGTAACTCAAGCCATGCTACTAGGTGTAACTATTGACCAAAACCTATAATTCGACTAACAATTGCCAAAGTTTATAAAAAACTAGGTTCATTCTAGCGCTGCAAGAGCTTCCTCACACAGGAATCCCAAATCACTATCCCTTGTATTGATCAACTCTCCACCTTACTATATGCTTCCCCAGTTCTAGCTAACCTAAACAAATCTGACCTTCTGAAACTATCTACCTGCTATAATAAAATCTCAAAATTTGCAACCAGTGCTAAGTTTCGTTCTCACCATTGCCACTCTCCAAGACAACTAGGATGGTTAGAACTCCCTAACCTACTAAAATACAATCAACTTCTCCTGACCCATCAACTGCTATACCAACCAAATAAAATACCTGCCCTCTGGTCTGCTCATCTTCCATAATACTGCACATCAACTAAGATCTTCCAATACCGCCCTACTGACTGTTACCAATTGCTTACATAGCTCAGGACAATCTATTTATTCCTATGCAGTTGCTAAGGCCTGGAACTCTCTACCCCCTGACATTAGATGTCTAAATAGTAAACATACTTTCAAATCCCTACTAAATGATCTCCTATTCAAAACTTGGATATGTTCCTGTACAGAACCAGACTAATTTTACCTGTTCCTGACTTTCATTATCCCTAGATCACAGGTGTACTTTGTAGTTTCACTTAGTACATAGTACTGTGAACCAGGTGTTTAGTCCACTTTTAGAGTTATGATTTCTAGTTTATGACCCTGTTTGTCTATGGAAACTTCTTTTTGGATTTATGTTCAAGCAATTGTATATTTGTTGTATAATTTCTTGTTTAATTTGCTTCTCAATATTCTAACCACTGTATGCTACATCATTTGTAAAACTCTGATTTTACTCTTTTTATATGTTCTATGCTCTTTTGTACAAAATAGATAAGTTTATATATATTTTTTTTATTATTTTTTAATTTTTTTTACTATGTATCCAGAGCTTTTCTCCCCAAGCCTCCTCTGAAAATGATCACCTTGTGTCCAGTTGCACTAACCCAGTAAACAAATGGAAAATAAATATATATATATATATATATATATATATATATATATATATGTGTGTGTGTGTGTGTGTGTGTGTGTGTATATATATATATATATATATATATATATATATACATGCATATTTGTGTATGTATATATATATATATATATATATATATATATCTCACAGGATCATAAGAAGTTACTAGGCTATTGACCATGAGGCCCTTATAAGCCTAGCCAAGAGTTTTGCCCATGTTTAGACGAGTCACCACCTAATGCCCCTATCCAGCAGGGACATGGTTGGAATCCTAGGGATGTAGTTTCTGTTTCCCATCCAGTTATCCAGGTTGCACTTAAAAATGGTCTATATCAGAACATCAAAGTATTAAAACTTCGAATGTTGTGATATCGAACACTATTCAGTAAACGCTAAGAATAACGAAGCTGCAGAACAGCAAATTCTTTCCTCGGGAAAGAATTCGGTTGGCCGTTTCTGTGGCTTCATTATTCTTAGCGCTGTGGTGGAAAGTTACGGGTTGGGTTCAGGTAAGTGTGCGATTGTTTGTACGTTAGGGTTAGGGGTGGGTTAAGTGAGTTAGGGTTAGGGCACAAGTTAGGTGTGTGTGCGATAGTGACAGACTTTAGGGTTAGGTGCAGTTTAAGTGAGTTAGGGTTAGGGCACGGGTAAGGTGAGTGTGCGATAGTGACGGACCTTAGGATTAGGGTTTGGGTTAAGGTAAGTGGGTAGATAGTAGTGTATGTTTAGTTTAGTGTAGCGTTAGATGCAGGAATTTAAGTGTATGTGTGTGGTTGCTGTTTGTTTGATGTGCTTGTGTTGTGTGTATGTGTTTCGGACCAGTGAATTTTTTTCATCTGAAAAAATTCACTGTTCTGAAGGTTCGATATTTTCATGTTTAGATGTTTTGGGGCCGAAGAAATAGCATTTGCTATTTTCATCTTTCGGTAACGTGATATAAACGCCTTAAAAAGGGGTAAAGATGTACTCTGCTTCACGTGGAGAGGGAGTCTATTCCACAGATGAGGAATCTCTCGGGCACAAATCTGTCCCACCAAGTCCTATTGATGTCACAGACCAGGTTGAGGCCACACATGCGGGTTACTCAAGTGGAGCTTGACTCGCGGATATGTATGGTAGATTTTTGAGGCCCTGGATTCTCCTGGTGAGGAACCTCTGTGGTCTCTCCAGCTGCTGCATGTGCTTTGCAAGGTACATGCCATACTTAATAAAGGCCTTATAAGGGAAGAATGCAGGGATGTTATGACCTCCTTGTCTCTGGATGAGATACCCTTACTTATGAGGTGGGCCATGTGGTAATCTTTCTGTACAATGAAAGCAACATGGTGGTCAAAAGTCAGGTTGCTGTCAACCTGACTTTTGACCACCATGTTGGTCAAAAGTCAGGTTGCTGTCAACCTGGGTGCCCAAGTTTCTCATGAATAATTCCGTGTTTAGGAAGTTGTTATTAATGTGATAATTTGTGGGGATATCACTCTCCCCAAAGGGGGTGATGATGTATTTTTGGTATTCAGCTTGGGGTCATGTTTCTGGCACCAGTCAATTGTTTGGGTGAGACCCTCTTGGAGGATGTCCACATCACTAGGGGATTTGATGATATCACCCAGCTTGCAGTCATCTGCAAACTTGGTCAGCCATAGCCCACTGGTTTTGACTTCTACCTCAGAAAAGTATATCCCAAATAACAGAGGTCCCAAGACTGAACCCTGGGGTACACCGCTTGTTACGGGGTCTACTGCTTGAGGTGGCTTCCCCTATTTTGACTAGGTGGGTTCTATCAGTGTGCCAGTTAGTTACCCATCTGGTAACTTACAGCTTGATGCCTAGTTGAGAGAGTTTATCTATAATGCCTGAGTGGGGAATAGTGTCAAAGGCTTTGGCCAGATCAAGGTAGGTGGTGTGCACCGTCTTCCCCTCATCCATGGTTTTGGTGACCGTCTCAAAGAATTCAACCAAATTTAACAGACGTGAGCTCCTCTTGACAAAATCAAACTGTGTGGGATCAAGTGTCTGTAAGTTGCTAATGTCCTTGTTAATGAGGTCCATGATAATCCATTCTATGGCCTTGTAGATCAGGCTAGTTAGGCTGATAGGTTTATAATTTCCCGGATCAGTGGACGCTCCACCGTAGTGAAGAGGTATGACAGTTGCTGTCCTCCATATAAAACAACATAAGCCAGCAGTTGAAGTGTAAGGAGACAAAAAAATAAAAATATAAGGTAAAAAAACTTGAAACTTTATTAGTCACAGACCGGTTTCGGCAGATCCATGCCTTCTTCAGTGTGAATAAAAGGATATACTGGATAATTTGTGACATACATATTTAAAGACAACCTCCACCAATAGGTACATAGTATGTTCCAATAGCTGCATAAATATTCATGAACCCATAAAGAGTATAAGATTTAACAATGAACTGAACATAACAATATATGTATAGGATCCCAAACAAGTTACAACCACTAAACAATAACCAATTGAAATATGTAAAAAATATAAATATACAAACAAATCTATAATGGCAAAAAATATTTTAGAAAAAAATTATATATATATATATATATATATATATATATATATATATATATATATATATATATATATATATATATATATACACATATATATACATGATTCAATGCCCTAATAAGCATATGCAATATGACATAATACTATCATAAATACTTATAATAGAAAAAAATGGCAACAAGAATTAATGAAAAACAGTATTGATGGACCTGGAGAGAAAGGATATGTAACCCCCAGGTTCCAAACACAACAGAATATGGTGCGTATAGAACACTTCATGCCATCACTTATAAATGATCATTCAGACCTGGAGAAAAAAGTGCACCCAGTGTAATAATCCAAAATCTTTCTTTATGATTTAATATGCTGTGCCACCCCTGGGTGTTGCTTCTGTCACCTAATATTTTATCTATTATCATGAAGGAGGACTCAGCATTACTATGTTTCAACACATTTCGAAACAAAGCATTAGTTTCCTTTTTGGTCTTGATATCGCTACGATATTCATTAATGCAGGTTCTAAGAGGCCTGGAAGTCTGGCACACATAAAAGGCCGAACACCGACAACTGGCCAGATAGATAACCCAATTACTACTACAGTTCCCAAAGACCTTACATTCATAAACTTTGCTACATTTAAAAATTTACATTTAAAATACATTTTGGAGAGGCAAGACTTTGGGGTCACTGTTTCTCACTTGAAACATACTGAGAGTGGTGGGGCTATCCACAAACAACTAACTATGTCTGGTGATGAATTAGTTGGTACCTTTCCATGTGGCCACTGTAGTTCCTGTAAACAGGTTTATAAATCAAAAGAATTTTCCAGTCAGAATACTAGCAAAGTTTATGAATGTAAGGTCTTTGGGAACTGTAGTAGTAATTGGGTTATCTATCTGGCCAGTTGTCGGTGTTCGGCCTTTTATGTGGGCCAGACTTCCAGGCCTCTTAGAATCTGCATTAATGAATATCGTAGCGATATCAAGACCAAAAAGGAAACTAATGCTTTGTATTGACATGTGTTGAAACATAATAATGCTGAGTTCTCCTTCATGATAATAGATAAAATATTAGGTGACAGAAGCAACACCCAGGGGTGGCACAGCATATTAAATCATAAAGAAAGATTTTGGATTATTACACTGGGTGCACTTTTTTCTCCAGGTCTGAATGATCATTTATAAGTGATGGCATGAAGTGGTCTATACGTAACATATTCTGTTGTGTTTGGAACCTGGGGGTTACATATCCTTTCTCTCCAGGTCCATCAATACTGTTTTTCATTAATTCTTGTTGCCATTTTTTTCTATTATAAGTATTTATGATAGTATTATGTCATATTGCATATGCTTATTAGGGCATTGAATCGTGTATATATCATTTTTTTCTAAAATATTTTTTTGCCATTATAGATTTGTTTATATATTTATATTTTTTACATTTTTTACATATTTCAATTGGTTATTGTTTAGTGGTTATAACTTGTTTGGGATCCTATACATATATTGTTATGTTCAGTTCATTGTTAAATCTTATACTCTTTATGGGTTCATGAATATTTATGAAGCTATTGGAACATACTATGTACCTATTGATGGAGGTTGTCTTTAAATATGTATGTCACGAATTATCCAGTATGTCCTTTTATTCACACTGAAGAAGGCATGGATATGCCGAAACCGGTCTGTGACTAATAAAGTTTCAAGGTCTTTTACCTTATATTTTTTATTTTTTGTCTCCTTACACTTCAACTGCTGGCTTATGTTGTTTTATATGTGGTACTTTCCAGCCATGCAGTACCTACGTGCAGGGCATTTAGTTTCGGAGTTGCTGTCCTCCACTCAGCTGGGATGAAACCAGTACTCAAACTTTGGTTGAATAGCGTGCCTAATGGTGCTTCAAGTTCCTGCCTGAGTTCATGTAGGATGAAGCCTGGGATGTTATTGTGTCCCATGCAGGCTGTATTATTTGCCTTTGTGAGACCAGTGATGACCTGTTCCCTAAATAATAAGGGGAAGGGGGCAAGTACTGCAGATGTCCTGATGTAATGATGGGGGGGCAGAGGGGTGAAGTTTTCACTGAATCTTTCAGCCAGCAAGGTTGCTATATCTACGGCATTTGTATATGTGGTGCCCTTGACCACCAGTTCTGAACAGATCTGGGTGTTTCCTTTGAGATTGTGGACATATGTGAAGAAGGCTTTATGATTGTCTCTAGTAGATGTGGCAAATTTGGACTCATATTTCACTAGTGCTCTTATTTGCTAGATCAGGCTAAGGAGAGAGCACTTCCAGTTGGGCACCTGCTCCTTCTTGGTCCTAAACAGCATTGTTTTCCTTTTTTTATAGGGTTTATTTATTACAGATGTCCAACAGACAGATTTACTCTTCCTTGCGGAGGATGATTTAGTCCTGTTGTGTAATCCTGGATTCCATGCATCTATATAAATGCTTGTATAGTTTTGGATACTGGTGCGAGTTCCTAGAGATGGGGAGAGGGCTGTGAAGCTGTTTATACCATCCCTCAGGAGGCTGTAATCAGCTTTGGAGAAGTTTTTTTGTTTGACCACAGCTAGGGGGGGTTGGGGAAGAAGGTGACTCGAAAGAGACCGCTTTATGGTCGGATCTTACCAGGGGAGGATGATACTACAGGGATGCTGCAGTGGTTACTCATGTTGGTTACTACCAAGTCCAAGATATTATCACCCATTGTGGGGGGTATCGACTAGCTGTTCCAAAGAATTTACATTGACAAAATCGAGGACTCTCTGGGCATTTGTGTTCTGGCATGAGTAGTTCTTCCAATCTATTTTGGGTAGTTAAAGACACCCATTATCAGGGTAAAGGTTGAATCTGGATAGATTCAGAGATGTCCAGATTGGCGGATTGGGCATTTTTAGTCGAATTTGGGGGCCAGTACCTAGTTATGATTTGTATAGGGGTGTTGTCAATGGTTAACTGGAGTGTCTCCTGTGCATTATACTGTTTGACCAGCCTGGAGGTGTGTATGTCTTTACTATATATATATATGTGTGTGTGTGTATATATGTCTATATATATATATAGAGAGATATAGATAAATATACATATATATATATATAGATATATATATCTGTGTGTGTGTATATGGATATGTATATATAGATAGATATACACATATAGATATATATATCTGTGTGTGTATATGGATATGTGTATATATATATATATATGTATATGTGTATGTATATATACACATATATACATACATTTGTGCTGATCGTGCTTACCCCTGGTTAGGTCAGAGTGTTGTTTTGTGGGCTATATTACTCCTGTTATTCAGCATTTTGAGAACCCTCCAGCAGATATACTGAGAAATAAGTGGGCAATCCACTGGGCGGAGCAAGTACTTTCAGTTTTTAACTCCTGGGTTTAGAGTGCAAAGGACAGTGCTTGAAATCACCATGCTTACTCAAATTCTTCAGGAGGTAGCGAACCATACTTCACATCACATCAGAATGGTAAATCAAGAAATGACTGAAATACAAACTGTGGTGTTACAGAATCAATTGCTACCCAATATAATGCTTGCTCCAAAAAGGAGGGGGGGGGGTCATGTGCCCTCACAAAAGCTGTTCTTATATTAGTGACTGTTATGATGAACAAAAAACGTTGGCCAAGTTTGTGAAGCAGAGGGCCAAAGATATGGACAGCACTTCTAAACAATGGACACTTTTTGGATGGTTGGGCAGTGTATTTGGTAACCTGGGAACTAGTATTTTACAAGGTATCATTACAGTAACTGGTATTCTTCTTTTGATTGTTTTATTTTCTGTTCTAAAGGCTGTAATCACAAAGTGTTTGATTGCACTTGCAAGTGAAATGTCACTTGTACCTGATAGTGAAAGTGATATGAATGAAAATTTAATCACTGCAGATGATGAATATTGTGATGCTGAAGCATATTTTATCAAACTTAAGAAAAATCAAAATATAATTCTGTATTGTATGACACTGAAAGTGTCAAAGAGGGAATCTGTTAGAGAAAAAATTTATTTCTTATGGTTATTCTTCACAAAATGCATACTAACTTACAGTTTCTTCACAAATACATTTGATGAATTGTTTAATATTTGTTTATGTTAAAAAAATATGTAGTATAGTTATGCAAACCACAAATACTTACTGTAGTTCAAAGTGTTTTACAACTGCATTCTAATATTAAGCTGCATAGTGTATTAACGAATGACTGAAGGTAAAGAAAGTGCTGAAGGAGTTAAGGGATGTTACTATGATCTAGAGAGTTTGGTTCTGGAATGACTAGGAAGGGAAAAAAAAGAACACAATGTGAAAGATTTGTTTTATGTGAGCTTTGACCTTCCCAGCCTGAGACTGGTAGTTACTAGGAATGCTGGGGTACTGGTACTAAAAGATACAATGTCAGGAAAAACATTATTGTTACTATTGTCTCTGCTCCAAGTAGCTCACACACACACCTGGGAAAGGTTGATCCTGTATCATGCTTATGCCATACCCCCAGTCATAGCATTTTAACTGTAAAGAGTTCAACACACTTTCATGTCTAGTGTCATTGCATTTGCTGATTTCCACTGGCATAGTCCCATTTCTGATGTAACATGTGTCTCCACGATTTGTGATGGGAAGCTGAAGAGACACAACCTTTGAAAAATTAGTCATATGGTGGTGCTGCGGTAGCGTTGTTGCCTCACAGTAAGATAGTCATATGGTGGTGCTACGGTAACGTTGTTGCCTCACAGTAAGACGTTGTCCTGTTCGATTCTCAGCTAGACCGTCTTCTGTGTGGAGACATGCGTGAATGGGAGTACCTTCATTGAAAGTTGTGTGTCAGGGCCGGCAACTCGACATGTAAAAATCTACTGCCAGTCATCAGCGGACCGGAGTTCCACTGTGGCGACCCCTAACCGGGAAAAGCCGAAAGACACAACACCACCAAGCTAAATTAGTATCACCAAGTTCTTTCTGAAATGTTACCTGTGATGCAGGAATTGGAATCATGGGAATCCCTGCCCTGCAATGATGAGGTATATGTGAACACACCCAAATGTTTCACATTTAAGTTCACAGCATACTGTCAAAGAACCAGCAGGAAACTATTTCTCTCAACCAGGTTATAGAAGGAAACAGCAACAAAGGCAGAGCAAAAGTATTTGTTGTCACAGGATTCATCATAAAGTGTTGCTCAAGTTGATTTTCTCCTTAATTCTTCACTGGGGCAGATGATTTGTCCTTCACACTTCAGTCTTCTGTCACTGACAGTGATGATTTGTATGGGGCTGTTACACGACAGGTCTTTTTACAGTGGGATGAGTGAATCCAGGTGGTAGACCTGTGCAGCGGACCACAGTCCAGGTAGTGAGTAAGACCTGGAAAGAGCCTTTTCAACTCAGGCCCAAACAGTTCTTTCTGTGGAAAGTTGTCACATAAACCCAGTCACCCGGTTGCAGTTGGTGTTAGGGTTGGTCAAGAGGTCGAGGAAGAGCTTCTTGTACAGTTCTATGACACTGCTGCAAGAAATGGACAAGTTGTTCAGTGTGTTACTATTACATCATCCATTAGAGTTAATTCTTCATTTAACACAGGGGAGCAGCTGGAAGGGGCCATGGGTCTCCCCATTAATATCTCATAGGGACTCAATTTCCTTGTAGAATTTAGCATGCTTCGCATGCTCATCAGAGCTAAAAGAAGTGCCTTGGGCCACTTAAAGTTTATTACAGCACAAATTTTTGAAATCTTATTTTTACGGGTCCTGTTAACCCTTTCCACCAGTTTAGAAGATTGCAGATGGTTGGGACAGTGAAGACTCAACTTAGTGTGGAATATCTTACATAATTGTTTCATCTGGGAATTATTAAAATAGGTTCCCTGGTGACTGTTAACAGTACAGGGTACTCCAAACCTAGGAATAAAATCATACATTAATTTCTTTACTATAGTGGTAGAGTCTGCCCTCTGACACATGTAGCTTCTACCCATGCAGAAAACACACACACACGGTTACCAAAATATACTGTAAATTACGTATTTTCAGCATCCGAATGAAGTAAAGCTGTATATTAACAAAAGGTACCCAAGGTGGTGGTAAGCATGCAGCCTTAATAACTGCATTTTTGCTGACTTTATACTCTAAACAGGTCGCACAGTTATTAACATACTGAAGTATCAAAGAGGAGCGATGAGGGGCATACCAACTTTGGGTAATTTGATTAAATAAAGCTGTCTACCTGCATGAGCTGGTAAATGATATGCCCTTACCAGGTAAAGTAGCAAGGAGGCAGGCACCACCAGTCGGCTGTCCAGATGTCACCATATTCCATCAGAGGATTTTCTACATCCATCCTTGAGCCACTTCTGAACTTCCTGTGATGCTTCAGCTTGAAAAACTGACACTTTGTCAAAATCAAACACGTCATCACTATTAGAGTTTTGCAATAGCATTACATAAGAATCATAACAATTTTCTTCTATAATCTACTTGGCTGCACAATCGGCCAAGTTAATCCCTTTTGTTACATTGTCTACACCCTTCTGATGCGAAGTACATTTGATTATAGCCAGCTTTCTAGACAGTAAAAGGGCCACCAGCAGGTTATTCACATATTTGTAGTTTTTAATTTTAGTGCCCAATGAGATTAGAAAACCTCTTTACCTCCAAAGCTGACCACAATCATGTACCACCCCAAAGGTGTAATGGCCATCAGTATAGACATTTGCAACTTTGTCCTTGGCTAATTCACACACTTTTTGTAAAGCTATTAACTCAGCTATTTGGGTAGAATGAACACCTTCTAATCTTTGCTGAATCAACACCTGGTGTGCATTTCATATGGTAATTCCTGCTGTCAGATGTCCCTTTCAGTTTCTTCCACAGGAACCATCCATGAATAACTCCAACTTTGCGTTCAGTACAGGAGTGTCCCTTAAGTCATCCCTAGGAGAAAGCAGACAGTCACACAATCATGCAGTTCACCCTCCTCAGTAGCTGGTAGCAAGGATGCAGAATTTAGAACAAAGCAGCACATGAGAGAATTAGATGGATCGGTAAGTAAGGTTAATTCATATTTAGTTAGACATGCAGTCGACAGTGGCTGAGTTTTCATTCTAAGTAAGAGAAATGATACAGAATGAGGGATAGCTATTGTAAGATCATGCCCCACCACCAGTGATTGGGCTAAATTGACTAGAATGGCGGCAGCAGTGACTGGACATGGGCATGGTGGAAATCCCTTTACAAAAGAATCTAAAGCTGTACTATAATAAGCTACTGGACGGTAGTTGTCCCCATGTTTCTGTGTAAGCACGTCCTGGACAAATCCATTCCTTTTATGACAGAATAAAATGAAATTCTTTCCATTGTCTGGTAATCCTAAAGCTGGGGCAGTAGCTAAAGCTTGCTTTAAATTCTGAAATGAATTTTCCTCTTCAGTATCCCAAGGGAGGGGGCTCCGGTGTATCTTGCTTTAAAAGCTCTGTCAAAGGTTTAGCAATTTATGCATAATTTGGAATCCACTGCCTGCAATGCCCTGTCATTTCCAAGAAAGATCTAAGCTGATGCTGACTAGGTGGATATGGTGCCTTAGATATTGCCTCAATATGAGATGGCAACACCTGTCTACTACCCCGAGATATCAAATGGCCAAGATAATATACCTGAGGTGACCATAACTGTAACTGTTCTTTTGACACCTTGGCCCTTTTCCTGCTAGGATAGTCAGAAGATGTAGGATATCCTCCTGGCACTGCTGGAAAGAATCAGAAGCTATTAGAAAATCATCTACGTACTGCACTAACATAGACCCACCTGGAAATGTCACATCTTCCAAATCTTTCCTTAGAATTTGAGAAAATATTGAAGGAGATTCAGTATATCCTTGTGGCAACCATGTCCATGTATACTGCTGTCCCTGATCAGTAAAAGCAAACAAAACTGACTTTCAGGGTGGATTGGTATAGCAAAGAATGCTGAACAAAGCTCTATTACAGAAAAATATTTTGCTGTAGGTGGTATGCAGCTAAGTATGGTTGCCGAATTTGCAACTACAGGATAAGTTGGTAATACTGCATTATTTACAGCCCTCAAATCTTGCACAAACCTATATGTATCCTTTCCTGGCTTTTTCACAGGGAAGCTAAGAGTATTACAAGACTTTTAGCTGGCACTATTATTCCCTGTTGTATCAAAGATTGAATTACAGGTTTGATGCCCTACTCTGCTTCTGGTTTCAGTGGATATTGCAGAACTCTAGGGAGAGGTTTTAATGGATTTAATTTTATTTTTTACCAGTTCTGCAGATTTTAATATACCTACTTCATTAGCGTGCTTAGTCCATAAGTTAGCAGATACCTGTTGTAGCAGTTTGTCAGTTGTATGTACACCTTTGAGAGGCTGTCCCTCAGATTCTGCTAAGACTGCTAATACTTGACCCTCTGATTCTGTTAGAACATCTCAATACACTCCTTCTGGTGTACAGTAAATGGTGCAACCCATTTTGCACAGCAGAACTCTCCCTAGCAGATTCACTGGTGTAGTAGTACTCAAAAGAAAAGAATCCCTTTCTTCAATCAGACCTAAAGAAATGAGTATAGGTTCATAGGTAGGTACTAGGCTATCAGCCCAAGGGCCTACGTAAGCCTAGCCAGCAAGGTTCCATGGCTTACACCACACAAGAAAGTTATTTTCCTGTGCCACTGTCGAGCAGAGACACAGAAGTGATCCCCGGGGTGTACTTCCTATTTCCCATCCACTCATCAAGATTTTTCTTGAAGAGTACTAATGAAAAACTTTGCTTGACATAGATGTGTAGCTTGTTCCAGAGTATAGGAAGTCTCTGGGACAGCAATCTATCCCTCCAGCATGTCCTGTTTATTGTGGTGACAAGGTTTAGGTCCCTAGAGCGTGTAGCTCGGAGGGCTTGGGATTTCTTTAGGGGTAGCATGTCCAACAGCTCTGGGTTTGACATAGCCTTATATGTTAAGCAGAGATCACCTCGGAGTAGGCGATATGCTACGGAGTAAAGTTGGAGTTTTTTGAGGCGGTCAGTGTAGGGCATTTGTTTGAGGCCAGTAATCCTCTTTGTGAGGTACTTCTGTGGACTTTCCAGCTGCTGCAGATGTCTTGTGAGGTACATTCTAATAGGGGCGTTGTACTCTATAATGGATCTAATTAGTGACGAGTAGAGGGGAACAATGACCTCTCTTTTCCTGGATGAGAACCCTTTTATAATAAGGTGTGCCACGTTGAAGGACTTCTTGACTACTGTGGCGATCTGACTATCAAAGGAGAGACTACTGTCCACCTGGGTCCCAAGGTCTCTTATAATGCATTCGGTGTTAAGTAGATTGCTGCCTATGTTGTAGTTCATGGGTACAGAGTTTTTACCAAAGGGGATAACACTGCGCTTTTTGACATTGAGCTTGAGGCCATGGCTCTGACACCAGGCATCTGTCTCAGTGAGGCCCTTCTGTAGGATGTCCACATCATTTGGGGACTTGACTATGGCTCCTAGTTTGCAGTCTTCATTAGCCAGAGGCCTTCTGTTCTGAGACAGGTTACATAACAGTAGCATTTGTTACTCCAACTGCCATTGCTTTATGCTTCTATTTGAATATCTCTGCGGTGGTGGTGCTACGGTAGCGTTGTCGCCTCACAGTTAGACGTTGCACGTTCGATTCTCAGAGCGTCTTCTGTGTGTCGACATGCATGAATGGGTGTTCCTTCACTGAAGGTTGTGCATTAGGCTCGGCAAGCCAGCATGTAAAAATCTACTGCCAATCATTAGCGGACCGGAGTTCTGCTGTGGCGACCCCTAACTGTGAAAAGCCGAAAGAAGACTGGTATTTGACTATCTGAAGTAACTTTCAATACAGACCTAGTGGCTCCAGTGTCCACCAGAAATAGAATTTCCTTTTCATTTATGTCTATTTTAACACAGGGTCATTTTTGATCTATTAGCAGCAAAGGGTCAAGATTTATGTTTGTCTCATTACCCTGCAATAGTCAGTATGGTGATTCCTGACTCCTTCCAATGTGAGGAGGTGGTGGAGGAAAAGCAGCTTTATTATAATTTGGCTGCCATTCAGTCCAGGTATTGTGGACTCTCTGCATTTGCCTGTGTAGGCATTCACCTCTCCAATGTCCTGCTTCTCCACAATTGAAGCAAGATCCATCAGATGAAGCAGGAGGGGCACTGCCTGCTCATTGTTGCCAACCAGCTTCACATTGTTCTCCTTGGCCAAGACTTTTACTAAATCCCCTAGCAATTCTTTCCCCCTTCCCCTCCCTCTACCCTGACCCCTCGGGTCTTCTAGCTCCCTAATTTGAAAAGTTAACAGCTTATCCTCAGTATCCTTCCTCCATTTTTCCTGATACTCAGAACAGTGATTTGCAGCACTTAATAGAGACTCTAAGTCCTTTCCCTGACACTCTATGAGCACTTACTTTATTTGATTTTGCGCAGAGTCTTGCAGTCCCTGAACAAAAAGCTGCCACGATGGCTGGCTTAGCTTGCTCTTCTGTATCTGTTATCCTTGAATGTCTAGCAAACACTGCTTTAAGATTACTCAAATCGTTTGCAGGGGCTTTCCCTTTATTTTGTTTACATTCCTGTATCTTAGACCAATCAGCCCTAATTTGACACACATCTATAAATTTGTTTAACAATGCTGTCCTTTTATCTGTTAATGCATTCCCTCTAAGAGTAAAATCCATTATTTCAGCCTTCTGCAGTAACTGCTTTCTTATTTCATCTGAAGTAACTCCCCTGAGAAGCTGGTTTAAATCTGTCAAAGTAATATTGTAACATTCTATTATAGTTTTTAATTCTTCCCTAAACCTTACTGGATCCTCGCTAATATTTGGAAAACATTTAGACATAGTATGCTAATCAGCAGGGGTCCAAGGATGATGAACACGTTCTCTATTATTAGCCCTCATAATTTCCCTGAGAGTTGCCAAAAGATCCTCTCCAGAGGCCAGAATCTCTTCTTCTACCCTGTCTTGTGAGCATGTGTGATGAGCTACAGGATCATCAAATACTAATGCCCCTGTTGGAGGAGTAGAAACTGTTTGGGAAGGATAGGAAGAAGAACCCCCCCCCCCCGCCCGCTCGACTGCAGATGCCTGTTTAGAACATAAAGATTGAACAGGGGAACTAGTCAGAGATGTAACAGTATCATGATGACTTGGTGTGCAATGGACAGTTGACAGAAAGGTAGGGGTCTGATAACAATAGAATCTTGGTCAGGAGGTACCCACACCTGTGCATATGGGGGTGGGGCTTCAGTAGCTGCTGGAGGACTATCGTCCTGTTCAGAAGTTTCTGCCTTTTGACCAGCCTCAGTTTTTTCCAAACCTAAGACAAGATAAAGGGATCCCTTTTTACTGGTCTGTACTGCTTTCTTAATCTCTTTTACCTGCTGCAACAGTTTTTTATTAGCATCCTGTAACCCTCTTAATGCTGACTCCTTTTCCATTTTAAGAGCTTCAATATACCAATAATAAAATATTTCCATTTGTTCTCCACTTACTTTGCTTTTCTTTTCTTCCAAAATACCTTTCAATGTCATTAATTTATCCCTATCATATGATCCATTTAATGGAAATACCCCACCAGAACAATTCTTAGTAGTACTCTTGCAAATACTTACAACTTTCTTTACCATAATTCTTCTTCTTCTTTCGGCTGCTCCCGTCAGGGGTCGCCACAGCAGATCAAATGTTTCCATTTCTTCCTGTCCTCAGCATCTTGCTCTGTTACACCAACCACCTGCATGTCCTCTCTCACCACATCCATAAACCTTATCTTAGGCCTTCCTCTTTTCCTGTTACCTGGCAGCTTCATCCTTAGCATCTTTGTCCCAATATACTCTACATCCCTCCTCAGCACATGTCCAAACCAATGTAATCTTGCCTCTCTGGCTTTGACTCCAAACCTTCCAACATGGGCTGACCCTCTAATATACTTATTCCTAATCATGTCCATCCTCATCACACCCAGTGCAAATCTTAACACCTTCAACTCTGCCACATCAAGCTCTGACTCCTTCCTTTTTGTCAATGCCACTGTCTCCAACCCATATAACACAGCTGGTTTAACTACCCTCTTGTAGACCTTCCCTTTCACTCTTACTGGTACTCATCTGTCACAAATCACTCCTGACACTCTTCTCCACCCACTCCATCCTGCCTGTACTCTCTTCTTCACCTCTCTTCCACACTCACCATTACTCTGAACTGTTGATCCCAAGTATTTAAACTCATCCACCTTTGCCACCTCTACTCCCTGCATCCTCACCATTCCTCTATCCTCCCTCTAATTCACACACATATATTCTGTCTTAGTCCTGTTGACCTTCATTCCTCTTCTCTCTAGAGCATATCTCCACCTCTTCAGGGTCTCCACCACCTGTTCCCTACTCTCACTACAGATCACAATGTCATCTGCAAACATCATAGTCCACGGGGACTCCTGTCTGATCTCGTCTGTCAACCTGTCCATCACCATTACAAATAAGAAAGGGCTCAGAGCTGAACCTTGATGTAATCCCACCTCCACCTTAAATGCATCCGTCACTCCCACCACATTTCCCCCCTACAAAAACAATGTTACTGTGTTCTTTATCATTGAACTGATGTTCGCAGAAGTGCACTTTCGTGTAACCGCAGGTCTACTGTTTATATTCAAAGTGAGTTTTCGAATATATACAGTAGACCCATATATATATATATATATATATATATATATATATATATATATATAGGGAACCCCTAATTTATTAATTGACTGTGGTACGAAAATAATTTAGTTGTACTGAGTGGAGATTAGTGGTTAAGGTATTCGCCTCTCAAACCACATGATACAAGGTTTGATCCTGACATCCGGCCAATGCCTCTTTGGAATTTACATGTTCTCTCTCTGTCGGATTTGGGTTCCTCCCACCTTCAAAAAACATGCTGAGTGTTCTATCTCATAAGCACCAAAGAATGGAGTTGTGGGCAGCAGCACAGACTCTATATGGTGCCCTACCGAGGAAGAGTTGTTTAAACCAACTGCTTTTTGGGTATCTACTGTGGTGCGCATTATCCTCATGACAGGAGAACACAGATCACAGAATGTGTGCCATGGCAGGGCTAGTCACTCAGAGTAAAACATGGCTGTAGGTGATTTGTTCATGTTGACTAGTGTTGCCAAATAGGCATGGGTATTTTCCAGCGATAAGTGGGTTGATGATCTGGCTTATTCTGAACTATGCCAAGGTCCCCCTGCTAATGGTGGAAAGGGTGTATGTGCCCCTATTGGCCAGTGTGTGCTATAAAGCCTAAAAATCCTGGGTCAATAAGCTACTGGTCAACTGGTATCCGGTTGCCCAGTTTGGGTTACCTGGCATAGCTCTGTTGAGCGAAAGCTGGAAGTAATAGCAATCAACCTCCCAAACATGAACTTAGAATTGCTACACTCTATGCATTTTCACTGACAGGATACAGCTTAGAAGTGGATTAAATGATGGTAATGAGGAGGCTGGACATCCTATGCATTCAGGAGAAAAGATGCAAGGGCAGTACAGCAAAGCCACTTGGCTTGGGATCCACAGTTGCGTACTCAGGAGGAGAAGGGCATTCTAGAAATGGTGTGGAAATTGTGGTGAGGAAGGGGCTTCAAAAGACAGTGAGGGGTGTTATCAGAATTAGTGACAGACTCATGGCAATCAGACTCCAGTCTAATAATAGAACAGTATTCATAATCTCAGCCTATGCCCAACAACGGAGTTGTGATAGTGAGGAAAAGAGTGCCTTCACACAGCAGTTGCAGGACCTACTAGATAAAGCAAGACAACAGGAACTGGTGTTGACAATGGTTGACCTGAATGCACATAGCGGAACAGACAGAACAGGATATGAGGACTGCCTGGGTCTATGTGTGTGGGACGCAGGAATAAAGAAGGAGAGGCCATTATAGACTTCTGTCTGGCAAATGGCTTGATAGTGGCCACCACATGGTTCAGAAAAAGAGACAGTCACAAGATCACATACAAGAGTGGCCAACATGCACCTCAGGTAGACTTCCTCCTAGTAAAGAAAGGACACTGGGGTGAAATCAGCAATTGCAAAGCCATACTCAGTAAAACAGTTGACCCACAACATAATCCCACTGGTTGCTACAATCAGCTGCAAGAAGTGGTCAGAGAGGGCTCTAAAGTCCACAGAGGCCAGGCTGAAGACCTGGAAATTGACTGGAGAGAAAGCACAACAGTTCCAGGAATTACTTAGGGCTACAGCACCTCAAGAAGAGGAGGAAATACAGTTCCAGGAATTACTAAGGGCTACAGCACCTCAATAAGAGGAGGAAATAGGTGGAGCTGAAGAAGAATGGGAGCTCCTCTAAGCAGCATGTGTGAGGACTTGAAAACAGATATGTGTCTGAGCCAGGTATGGAAATCATTTACATAAGAAAAGCTGGCAATGGAGTGCAGAAGTCGAAAAAGTCATCAAAAGAAAGAACGCATGCAAGATAAAGTGGAAGATAGGACCGGGCTAGGAAGGAATGCTAGTTGTCTAATAAAGGAGCTAAAAAAGGAGTTGCAATAGCAAAGAACAAGGCATCAGAAGCGTTATAGCAACTTCTAGAAAGTGGCTCAGTAGGTGGCACAAAGAAACTATATCAGATTGCAAGGCAAAGACAGAAAGATAAAGAGAGTTAGACGCCCTTCATAAGGGATGCCAGCAACAACCTGCTAACCAGTCCTCAGGACATCAAAGGGAAGGAGTACTTCCAGCAGCTTCTGAATGATAAAACCCTACAGAAGCTGAACTACTCTTGACACAGCCTACGATAAGAGAAGAGGAGGAGTCTAGCATAGAAGTAAGAACAGCATTAAGGAAAATGAAGTCAGGCAAATCAGCAATTTAAGATGAGGTCACAGCAGATATGATAAAACTGCTGGGTGAGATAGGGGAGGAAATGGATCCTGAGGGTACTCACAGCAGTGTGGAGAGAAAGGCGTATCCCAGATGCCAGGAGAATAAGCATACTCATGTCAGTGTACAAGAACAAAGGGGACATCCACAACTATGGGCAACACAGAGGTATCAAACTCTTGTCATATTGCATGAAAGTTCTGGAGAGGGCGATTGAGAAACAAATACATAGAGTAATAAAACGTAAGATGGTAGATGAGCAGTTTGGATTCAGATCAGGATGTAGAACAACTGATCCAATGTTTGCAGTGAGACAGATAACTGAGAAGAAGCTAGGGATGAGGAAAGAGTCCAACTTGGGCATCCCTAGACTCAGAGAAAGCAGAAAACAAGGTCTCAAGAAAGCTAATTTGGGCAGTCCTGTGGTGGTTATAAGTCCCAGAAACATTGGTAGAATTAGTGCAGACTATGTACAAGTACCCAATGACTCAAGTACGAACAGTACTCAGTCTCACAGAGGGGCTTCCGGTAGGCATGGGTTTGTATCAGGGTTCACCACTGAGCCCTCTGCTGTTCATACTGGTGATGGACTACATTAGCAAACAGGTTGAGGGTACAGAACAACAAAGTTGCTACATGCAGATAATGTGGCATTACAAGCGGACTCTGAGCAAGAACTTGAGCAAAGGATAGAGGAATGGAATGCAATACCGAAGGCACATGGAACGAAATTGAGTACAGATAAGACAGTTGTAATGGCAGAAAACAGTGGAGTTCAGAAGAAGCTGAAAATTGAGATAGAAGGGAAATATTGGTAAAGGTTAACAGCTTCAAGTATTGAGAGGGGTGCCTGAGGAGAAAGGAAGTCTGGATGAGGAGCTCAAAGCTAGAATCAGAAGGGCTGCAGCCAAATGGCACAGAGTGTCAAGTGTAATATACGACAGAAGAATGCCAAAGAAGCTGAAAAGTAAGGTGTACAAAACAGTGGTGTGACCAGTACTACTATATGGTAGAGAAACCTGGGCAATAAAGGCAGAGTAGCTGAGAAAGCTAGAGCTGATGGAAATGAAGTGCCTGAGATGGGTGTAGGGTGCACACTGTAGGAGAGATGATGAAATGAGGATATAAGAGCAGGAGCCAAAGTAGCTCTGATTGCAGAAAAGGCCAAAGAGAACAGATTACTGTGGCTGGACCACATGTGCAAAAGAGCAGAAGGCAATCCAATGAAGAAGATTTGGGACAGGCAGCAAGAAGACAAGAGGAAACAAGGGCATTCAACAAAGTAGTGGGTGGATTGTATGAGAGAAGACCTGCGACAGTCAGGCATGAATGTCAAAGAAGGCAAGAGAATGACACTGAACAGATGGAGATTGTTCAACTTTTCCTGGAATTCATTAATTCCAATGCCCTGGACCAGAAGGCAAGAGAATGACACTGAACAGATGGAGATTGCTCAACGTTTCCTGGAATTCATTAATTCCAATGCCCTGGACCAGATCGCTCTTACCCCCACTAGAGGTAGCAACATCCTTGACCTGGTCATTACTAACATGGGCAACCATTGCTCTACACCAATAGTCAACTCCTCCCTGGTAAGATCAAACCACAAACTAATCACCTTGGAAATCCACATCCCTCCCACAAAAGTAACCACCATGAAAAACTTCTCCAAAGCTAACTTTGGGCACCTAAGAACAGAGGTGGCTAACTTCACAGCACCCATACAAATGGAGAACAGTTGCATGACCACCGAATCATACACCAATGCACTGTACGAACATGTACACAAGTGCATGGATCTCGCCATACCGAATAGAACCAAGATGCACTCCTCCAAAAAAAGGAAGCCAATCTGGTGGTCCCCTGCCATAAACCAACTCTACAACAGAAGGAGGAAACTGATGCATAATAAGGTGAAGTCCCAAGACTGGAAAAAAAAAAAAACTTGAGATCCCTCATCAAATCCTCTAAAGCTAGCTATGAAAACAGAATTGCAGCAGATAGTAAAGACAACCACAAGGCCTTCTATAGTTATGTAAAGAACCTCCACAGCAATACCCAAATTTGCTCTGAGCTACTGCATAATCATACCTCCTATACCAAGCCAACAGGTATTGCCAATATACTGGCCAACAGATTCAGTGACAACTTCCCCCCAAAGGACCAATCACAATACCAGTAGATTGCCAGGCACCCAGTATTACTGCTGCACAGGTTAAAAAGGCACTGTCCAAGGCCAAGAATACAGCTTTTATGGGACCTAACAATATCCATGGCTATGTTCTACATGAACTACAGAGTGAACTGGCACCTCACCTGTGTGCCCTCTTCAATCACAGCCTGACCACAGGCTTTTCCCTACCAAATGGCGCACTGCTATAGTCCTCCCTCTCCACAAAGAAGGAGCAACTACAGACCCTGGGAACTATTGCCCCATTAGCCTGACAAGTCTGATATGCAAAGCTATGGAATGCATCACCGCGGACTTAATAAACAAGGATATAGGGAATCTCCAAACTCTGGATCCCACACAGTTTGGTTTTGTGAAAGGCAGATCATGCCTGCTCAACTTGGTCGACTTCTTTGAATCAGTCATCAGAGCTGTGGATGAAGGCAAGGTGGTTCACACAGCCTACCTTAATCTGGCCAAGGCCTTTGAAACCATTCCCCACTCAGGAATCATAGAAAAACTCACTAAGCTAGGCATCAACCCCTATATCACTAGGTGGGTTGCAAACTGGATCACAGATAGAACCCAAAGTGTGAAAGTAGCTGACTTCAAGTCAGACTGCCGATCAGTCATGAGTGGAGTCCCACAGGGATCGGTCCTGGGTCCTCTCCTGTTTGGTATCTACTTCTCAGAAGTCCAGTCCAACACAAAGGGACTCTGGCTGACCAAGTTCACAGATGATTGCAAGTTGGGAGCCATTATTAACTCACCAAGTAATGTTGATGTCCTAAAGAAAGGCCTCACTGAGACCGACTGGTGTCAGAACCATGGCCTTAAGCTCAATGCCAAAAAATGTGTCATCATCCCGTTTGGGAAAAACCCAGGTCCCATGAACTACCACATTGATGGTAGTCCACTGAACACAGAAGGCGTTATAAGAGATCTGGGAACACAGATTGACAGCAACCTCTCTTTTGACTACTACACTGCGACTGTGGTCAGAAAGTCATTCTATGTGGCACATCTCATTACTAAGGATTTTACATCCAGGAAGAAAAAAGTCAGTGTCTCCCTCTACTCTTCCGTCATTAGGCCAATCATCGAGTACAATGCCCCATTTGGCGTGTACCTCACTAGACACCTGCAACAACTGGAGAGGCCGCAAAAGTACCTCACAAAGAGGATCCTAGGCCTTAAACACTTGTCCTATATGAACAGATTCAAAAAACACCAACTATTCTCGGTCTCATATCACCTACTTAGAGGCGATCTCTGCTTGACCTATAAAGCCATGTCTGACCTAGCTCTGTTAGAAATGCTATAGCTAATGAAATCCCAATCCCTCCGCATCACATGCTCCAGAGAACTCAGCCTCATTACCACAGTCACCAGAATGTGCTGGTGGGGCAGGTTCATAACCCAGAGACTGTCCATGCTATGGAATAGACTTCCCATACATGTCAAACAGAGCACCTCACTGGCCCTCTTCAAGAGAAATCTTGATGAGTAGATGGGAAATAGAAAATTCACCCCGGGGATAACTCCAGTGGCTCTACTTGACAGAGGCACTGGAAACTAAGGTTGGCTGGCACATTGCCAGGGTAATCCTATGGGCTAGGCTTGTAAAGGCTCCAGGGCCATTAGCCTAGTACACACCTATGAACCTATGAGATGGCGACAGCTGACACAACACTCCGATCCCTTGTAGAAAATGGGAAAGGGTTTGATAGTGATGATGATGAATTCCTCAGAGCTGCACTTGGCTTGGCTAATTCACCTGAGAGTTACAGAGAATCTGCTGCATCTACAACCATCTGCTGCTAAAAACAAAAATAATTATCATTTTGCACATCTGCTAATTATTTTTGACTGTATTTCATAAGAATCCTGTATGAATTTGTTAGATTTCTTGCACTTTAGTAGAATTTCAAAGCTGAACTGTTTCCACTGCTGTTGTAGTACTTGTATCTAGATTGTGTGGTTTCCCTGCAACTGAACTCTAAAACCAACACCTTTACATTAAAGGAAAATTCCACCTTCTCCTACAGTTTAACTCAACTCTTAGGTTGCTTTTCTCCCTACAATATGATCACACTATTGTTCTTATACTACTTTACATTTTAAGATTTAATGTAGTATCAAAGATGTTTGTGATATTTAGAGAAAAGTCAGACATATTTGTTCTTGTAATTGTTGTAAGATACCAACTCATTTACCAAAATGTGGGGAAGGGGACTGTGAATTCATCTTGGACTACAAAAAGATATGTTAGACCTGCAATTTAGCTCCTTTTTTGGTTACAGCTGTATAACTCCTTAGTATACTGTAAAACAAGCTTTGAGACACACACAACTGAAGGCCATTTAAGAAGTAAAAGAAGCAGTCCTTTTACAGAAGGTATATAAGATGACAGTGACTGACACTAATCACATTATATATCAATGGCATTGGAATACACCACTACTTCGTTATGTCTAGCTTGACTCATATAAAGCAGACTTTAAATCGATTATGGGAAAGAGAAAAGCTTGAAGAAAACCAATACCATGCTGCTATATCATGCCCCATTGGCAATTTAGCAGAAAACATCAAAAATTTTATAAGAAGCAGTCAGAGTGATTCTGAACTGTTAAAATAGTTCAAAAAACAAAGGCAGAGTGAAAAATTTGATTTTTTTAGTTCTAAGTTGGAATTTTCCTTTAAGAGGGTTTTCTGACTGCACTGTTGTGGTAGAAGTGTGCTACAGCAAAAGCAAACCTATTTGAGATGGGGGCTGCTGGCTGAATGCTTATTGTGTGTTTTCCTGATTCATCTGTAGGTCTTGTTGTAAAACTTGTCTTTTTCTGATTCTATATAAGCCCAGTGTTTGAGTGGGTTTGTGATCAATTCCTCAGAGCTGCTTAGAGTTTGGCTACTTTGCCCGAGTGTTAAAAAGAATCTGCTGCATCTAATATCATTTTGTACTTCTGATTTTTTTTACTGTACTTCATAAGAATTCTGTATTATTTGTTACATTTCTAACACTTTAGTAGAGTTTGAAAGGTGAAATGTTTCCACTGCTGCTGAAGTACTTAATTACATTGTATCTACTAGTTTTACATGACTGTAATGTCTAGATTGTGTGGTTTCTCTGTATTTGGGCTCTAAAACCAGTATTTTTATACAATATTTTTACATTAAGATGGTTTTCTGACTGCACTCTTTTGGCAGAAGTGTGCAGTAGCAAACCTATCAGAGTTGGGGGTTGTTGGCTGAAAGCTTATTGTGTGTTTTCTGACTGGTCTATGGGCCTTTTTCTAAACTTGTTTTTCTGATTCTATATAAGCCCAGTATTTATGTGGGTTTGTGCTCAATTCCTCAGAGCTGCTGCTGGTTTGGCTCCTTCACCTGAAAGTTACAGAGAATATGTTACTCTACATCTAAAGCATTCTGCTGCTAAATTAATGAAAATATGTGCATTTTGTACTTCTGTTAATTTTTTTACTGTATTTCATAAGAATCCTGCATTATTTGTTGCATTTCTCACACTTTAGAAGAGAGTCAAAGTTGAGCTTTTTCCACTGCTGCTGTAGTACTTAACTACATTGCATCTCCTAGTTCTACAGGACTCTAGGTTCATAGGTGTGTACTAGGCTAATGGCCCTGGAGCCTTTACAAGCCTAGCCCATAGGATTACCCTGGCATTGTGCCACCCGACCTTAGTTCCTAGTGCCTCTGTCGAGTAGAGTCACTGGAGTGATCCCCGGGGTGAATTTTCTATTTCCCATCCACTCAAGATTTCTCTTGATGAGGGCCAGTGTGGTGCTCTGCATGACATGCATGGGAAGTCTATTCCATAGCATATGCAGTCTCTGGGTTATGGATCTGTCCCTCCAGCATGTTCTGTTGACTGTGGTAATGAGGTTGAGGTCTCTGGAGTGTGTGGTGCGGCGGGATTAGGATTTCTTTAGATGTAGCATTTCTAACAGAGCTGGGTCAGACATGGCTTTGTAAGTCAAGCAGAGATTGCCTCTAAGTAGACGATATGAGACCGAGCATAGTTGGAGTTTTTTGTCTGTCTATATAGGGCAAGTGTTTAAGGCCTAGGATCCTCTTTGTGAGGTACTTTTGTGGCCTCTCCAGTTGTTGCAGGCATCTAGTGAGGTATATGCCAAATGCGGCATTGTACTCCATGACTGGCCTAATGAGGGAAGAGTAGAGGGAGAGAATGACCTCTTTCTTCCTGGATGCAAAATCCTTAGTAATGAGATGTGCCACATAGAAGGACTTTCTGACCACAGTGGCAACGTGGTGGTCAAAAGAAAAGTTGCTGTCAACCTGTATTCCCAGATCTCTTATAACACCTTCTGTGTTCAGTGGACTACCATCAATGTGGTAATTCAAGGGAACTGGGTTTTTCCTCAAAGGGGATGAAGACACATTTTTTGGCTTTGAGCTTAAGGCCATGGTTCTGACACCAGTCATTGGTCTCATTGAGGCCTTTCTGTAGGATGTCAACATCACATGGGGAGTTAATAATAGCTCCCAACTTGCAATCATCTGTGAACTTTGTCAGCCAGAGTCCCTTCATGTTGGTCTGGACTTCAGAGAAGTAGATACCAAATAAGAGGGGACCCAGGACCAAACCCTGTGGGACTTCACTTGTGACTGGTCGGCGGTCTGACTTGGAGTCAGCTACTTTCACACTGTGGATTCTATCTGTGAGCCAGTTTGCAACCCACCTAGTGATATAGGGGGGGTTGATGCCTGGCTTAGTAAGTTTTTCTATGATTCCTGAGTGGGGAATGGTATCAAAGGCCTTGGCTAGATCAAGGTAGGCTGTATGGACCACCTTACCTCCATCCACAGCTCTGGTGACTGACTCAAAGAAGTTGACCAAGTTGAGCAGGCATGATCTACCCTTCACAAAACCAAACTGTGTAGGATCCAGAATTTGGAGATTCCCTATATCCTTGTTTATTAGGTCCATGTTGATGTGTTCCATAGCTTTGCATATCAGACTCATCAGGCTAATGGGGCAATAGTTACCGTGGTCTCTAGTATCTAGATTGTGTTGTTTCCCTGCATTAGAGCTCTAAAACCAACATTTTTACATTGCAAGGGTTTTCTGACTGCAGTCTTGTGTTAGATGTGTGCTGCAGTATACCTATCTTAGGCGGGGGCTGCTGGCTGAAAGATTATTGTGTGTTTTCCTGATTGGTCTGTAGGTCTTGCTGTTGTAAAACTTGTTTTTCAGATTTTGTATAAGCCCAGTGTTTGCTGTAAGCTGCTCTCCGCTCAGTGGCTGTTAGTTGTGCCTTGTATAGATGCAAAATCTTAAAAGTTAAAATTTCCATTAGAATAACTATCTCTGCAACCTTCCCCAGTCACCTTGCTGATCTAGGAGCATCTGAGTTGCTTGCAGAACAGCATCACCTTGATGGGTAGCTGCAATTCACACCGAGTACAACACCCATTTGTCGTCAGTCTGCTATCATCTCAGTCCAGTTAAACCTACCCACTCTTCTCCTTGGTTAAACTCACAGTAAAAGACCTGAAAACATGGATGGCACTTTCCAGCTATCTCTGCAGCCAGCCTGGTGAACATGGACATCCTGAGGCAATGTAGGAATTGCCTCATATAGTGACAATCACTTAATCCTCAAACAAACACAATATATGAGAGATGTAAAACTGGGCCATGACTCTCACATACTGACAAATCAAATGGCAAATGAGTTGTCAGCACATGCACATAATTTTCCTTACTAAATAAGGTCTTGGCACATAAACCGACATATGTGGAGGTACTCAAAAGTAACTTATCAAAACTTCAGAAGTCTCCCATACAATGCTATCAGAAACCACATGCAAATAAATCCAAGTAAAGACCAACCACACACACAAAAATACACATCAGTGTCTTCACAAGAAATCCCTTAAAGCAAAACATCACACATTCAAACATCTTGGTCATCGGAGACTCCACTGTAAGACACCCAGATGGCCTCATCACCGGGTTGGATAAAGAGATGGTTACAATCAGTTGCCTGTCATGGGCTATGATTCATCAGTTCATGCAAGCACCCAGTTCACTCAACCACATGTACCAGTATGACTCGGTCATAGTGCATGTGGGTGTGAATGACCTGAGACACACCTCCCTGAACTATATGAAGACAGACATGATGGACCTGTCTTAATATGTGTTTCAGGTGGGTGTGAGCCTCGCACTGAGCAGCATTCTACCCTCACCAAGAAAGATACCACAATACAAACAGAAAATGATTGACTTCAATAATTTTCTTAGCTACTGATGTCATTACAAGGGGAGCCAGTATTTGTCTGCCTGGGGGTGACCTGATCAACAGATCACGCTGCTTTGCCACAAATGGTCTTCACATGTTGCTGGTAGGCTTTCAAGTACTGGTCAAGGCATTAGCCACCTCTATAGTGCCCTTTTTAGGCAGTGCCAAACGAACAGACCTACTAACACCACAAATACTTCTAATGCCAAACTGAAGGTGCTACAGCTCATTGCTAGGCCTCTTAACAATAAACTGCACTCCCTGGAAGCTCTCCTTGCCCTGGAGAATACTGACATCTGTGCATCTGTGCAGTTCCAGAGATGTGGTTCAAGCCTGCAGAAATATCCCAGCAGTGCAAGGCGACAATGCCTTACACACGCATTCAGACCACCTGCTGAAAAGGAAAAAAACAAAAGTAGAAGGTGTTTCCATTTACAGAAAAGACAATCACACCTCAAGATTGGTCAAGCAGGATGACTCACTTGAGCTACTCCATGTCCAGCTGACCACAGGTAAAATCCCCCACCATATCCTCGCAACTACAGGTCCCCTACCATGAACCACGAAAACCACTCTGCATATCTGAAGTTACTAGTATCTCTTAACATTCAGCCCAAGATACTACACATGGGTGATTTTAACTACTCCTCTATAAACTGGAAACATACACAACCACTAACATGCAGGGTCAGAGATTCCTGGACTTTGTCAAGGCAAATGCTCTGGGAACAGCCAGTCTGCACTCCTACTAGGGGTTCAAATATCCTTGACACAGTACTCACCAACACTGGGGAGCTTTGCACCCCCCCCCCCAGCATAATGTCCTCATATTGCAGTAAATGTAATGGTAGAACCCCCATCTAACCATAAAACCCTAAAGAATTTTTCCAAGGCAAATTACCTTCTATTAAGTGATAGTGTAGGCAAATTTACAGCTCCTTCTAACCCGGAAAGCAGAGGCCTATGCAGAACTATACACAAATGCCCTATACAACCACTTAGACAGTTGTATAGAAACAGCAATACCTGACTGAACTAAACCCAGGTCTAGTCAGAAAAACAGTTTACCCTGATGGATGCCTGGCATAAACAGACTATACAACAGAAGGAAGAAATTCCTATCTAGACATAAGATGGAGAGTGTACAATAGAGAAAAAAATCCCTCATTAGTCTCAGCAGGCAAATGAGGAAACTAGTCAAGTTTTCAAACACTAAATACAAGACTAAAATAGCCTCCCAAGCAAGGGAGAACCACAAATAATGTTTTAGTTATGTTCATAATCTTAAGTGAAACACTTAACAATCTGCTGAGTTGGCTGTAGATGGCACTACCTATACTCAGCCAGAAGAAACAGCAAACCTGCAAGCTTATAAATTCAGCTCAGATTTCACCTCCTCATCACCTCTGGTCACTCCCCATGTAATACCCTCTACCATTCCTTTGCCTGTTATTACAAAAGAACAGGTTGTCACTGCACTTTCCAGAGCTAGAAATATGGCATCAATTGCCCTGGTTGAATACCAGGGTGCCTATTAAATAGTTTGAAACATGAGCTAGCAAACCCGCTCGGATCTCTATTTAAACACAATCTCCAGATAGGCTTTGTCATAGTAGAGTAGATGACAGCAAGAGTCATCCCTCTGCAGAAGGGGAGACCATCAACAGAACCAGGGAACTACCAACCCATGAGTCTGACTAGCCTTATATGCAAGGCTATGGAAAGGATAACCATGCACCTGATTAACAATGACAGAGGAAATCTCCTGACTCTAGGCCCAACCCAGTTTGGCTTCGTCAACAGCAGGTCCTGCCTGCTCAGTCTAGTAGACTTTGAGGAGGTCACCAAGTTTATTTTGTCAGTTTTGAACATTAAGCTTTGGGCTCAGTTTCTGTCTTCCCTGAAAATATAAGACTGAAACTCTTTTCTTACTTAAGATTTTTGTTCAGAACACCACTGGATTAAAAGGTTGAGAAAATGCTCTAAAATGAATCCCAGAGCATCTATAACCATATAGCTTTTAGAATCATGGCTTAATTAATTTCCTAAATGGTTATTAGATGGTTATTACTGGGCTGTTTTGGTCTGGAAAGATGTGTAAAAAGGATGCAAGGAAAATTAAAGTTGAACAGCAACATTGAAATTCATTCCTTAATCATAATTTCTGTTCAAACCATCAATGGATGAAAAGGTTGTGTAAAAAGAAAAAAAATAAAATGCACTTCAAAACATGTAGAAAGTCATGGATTCTTGAAAAAGCTGAAGATTAAGGCAAAATGTGCAAACAAGAAAAAAAGTAATGTACATGGTGTGGGCAACCCAAGACAGAGGGAAAACAGACAGGAGCACTGGAGGAAGTATGTGTGCTGGGGGGGGGGGGGGTAGTGTGAAACAGTACTTAATGTCTAGAACACCATTTCATTTAAGTTGCCCTGTACCTAGAGCTGATGCACTGTATCACAGTTGCAACTAAAGTCCAGTAAATGTGAGTGTCCTTCTGTGAGATAAGCCAACAGTAAGGTACACAGGCCACTCCATATGTAAGTGTATTGTAGCTACGGTTCAGTCTGGGTGCACTACTCTTAAAACACTTATGAGGGATAAAAGTAATAGGGTAATATTTAAATTAAAGTGTCCAGTGGACTCCCAATACCCAACTTGAAATTTGCAATGCAAACACCAGCCCTGAACAAACACATGCAGACTGAGGCCAAACTTACTTTTCAAGATTAATTTTTAACTTTTTTAATCTCATGACTAGAAAATTAATCTCAATATTGTTTTTAAATAATTTATTGCATTAGTTAACTCGATTTATCAACACCCCTATCTCTCTCTCTGTATATACATATATATATGTATATATAGGGTCTATGTTAAATGTTCGAACATCCAAAATGTCGAACATTACATAGTCGAGACCAAATGTTCGACATTTGGATGTTCGAACATAAAAAAAAAAAAAACACTTTAACAGTGTAGGCAGGGGGGTAAGCCCCCCTGCACCCCCTCACCCCCTACTTAAATATACCAACTCTGAGACCGCACTTCAGTGCAGAAAAGGGAAATTCTCCCTATCTGCACCATACGGTGCCATTGAAAGTCTATCTTTGAGCACTCAAAATTTCAAACGTTTGGTCTCGACCATGTAACGTTCGAAATTTTGAGCATTTGAAGATTTGACAGGTACCCTATATATATATATATATATATATATATATATATATATATATCTCAAGAGAGAGACTGAAACCAGTTAATCTTTGGTTGGTCAAAAAGTTGATGAATAGTGATTTGTGAATTTATTTATTTTTAATGTGGATTTGTAATATAAAAATCTATAAATATGTAAACGTGAGAATTGAGATGAAGCCTGCAACAAATTATTTCCTATCTGTTTTGATATGAAAATGTATGTTTGTGTTAAATTCACCCCTACTTTTGTCTATAACTGTAGTAAGATGTTTAATCTAAGCTTCTACCTGCTGAGACAGATAAGACATCTGTTTAATATCTCACCAGGGGATCTTTAACCAGAGCTCTACCAGCTTTGCCAAATAAGACACCTGTTTAACACCTCACCATAGGATCTTTAACCTGAGCTTCTACCAGCTGAGACAGATAAGACATCTGCTTAGCATTTCATCATAGGATCTTTAACCAGAGCTACTACCAGCTGAGACAAATAAGATAGCTGTTTAATACCTCACCATAGGATCTTTAACCTGAGCTTCTACCAGCTGAGATAGCATATATTTAATATCTCACCACAGGTTAAAAATCATCCAAGACTCTTGGGTTCTTCCCATCATTTGCCATGGTTATTACTTGGTTTGGAAATCTCTTCCCCCTTTTTGGGCATTCCTCAATCTCTTCAGAAACAATTGCCATTGTTTCCAGAGGTGCTTCAAGGCCTTTTGGCTCAAGGAACAAATCAAGAAATGCCATCGCCTCAGAGGGGGGTAGGGGGTTTATTCCAGAATGTTCTTGGTCCCCAGGAAAGAAGGTACATGGAGACAAATTCTGGACCTTTCTTAACTATATAGTGGTGGTCTTTCTTAATTATATACCTTTTTGAAAGTCCATTCCTTTCAGATGCTGTTCTTTCAAACCTTGTTTCCTGTGTTACTTCCTCAGGCCTTTTTAAGTTTCCTTGGATCTCAAGGATACTTATCTTCACATCCCTATTCACCCCTTTTCAGGAAGTTTTTATATTTCTCTGTTGCTTCCTAGCATTTTCAGTTCTCTGCTTTGCCATTTGACATCTCTACTGCCCCAAGGGTCTTCACCAAATGTCTTGCTCCTATGATTGCTTTCTGCAGGTTAAAGGGGGATACAAGTCTTTCCTTACCTAGATGACCTGCTGATTCAGGCCTTCTCTCCAACGATATTACTTCAGCATCTACACTTTGCTATTTCTCTCCTGCAAAGCCCGGGGTTCATGGTAAATTTCCAAACGTCTTTCCTGACTCCTCCTCAGGATCATTTTTTTCTGGGATGCAGACTCCAGATTGTTCCAATGCTGGCATCCCTGCTTCCTCCTAAGTCTTTAAGACTGATTGCCTTCTTTCAATCCCTTCTTCCTCTGGCTTCAATTACAGATAAGGAGTTTCTTGGGGCTCTGGGTTTCATGGCTTCAACAATTCCTATGCTCCCTCTTGCAAAACTCCACATGGGAAAGCTTCAGTGGTTTCTAAAGTCAGTTTGCCTTCAACGTTCTCATCCTTTAGACTTTCTGGTTCCTCTACTACCTTGTCTCAAGTTGAAACTTCAGTGGTGGAATCATCAGTTGTCCCTCAACCCAGGGCTTCCTTTCCAACCTCCAATCCCCTCTCGGGAACTCTTCACAGATGCCTCAGAAGTACAGTGGGGAGCCTCCTTCAGTCCCCTGAAAGTGCAGGGCCTTTGGTCTCTTCAACAAAAGAAAGACCACATCAATGTCAAAGAGATGAGAAGTCTTCTTCTGGTTCTTCAGGCTTTTCATTCTCTTTTCCTTCTACGGCCACTCAAGATACTCATAGACAATACCACAATGATGTGGTATGTCAACTAGCAAGGGGGGACAAGGTCTTATCTCCTATGCAGGTTAGGCATTCAGGTTTGGGATCAGGCTATCCAATATCAGGTGACCCTTCAGGCAATCTACATTCCCTCAGATCAGAACTTGGTAGCAGATTCTTTGAGCAGGTCCATAACACAATTCCATGAGTGGATGCTTCACAGGGATGTGTTTCTGGACATTGTCCACCAGCTGGGTACTCTTCAAGTAGATCTATTTGCCTCCCCTCTGAACAGACGTCTTCTATTGTGTGCAAGGTCCCATGCCCTCTGGCCTGGAAGGTGGATGCATTCTCTTTTTTCTTGGAAAGGAATGTTTCTTTATGCCTTCTCTTCCTTTCATCCCAAAAGTCCTGTTTAAGATCAAACAGGATACTTCCAAAATCTTATTGGTGACTCTCTTTTGGCCCAGACAGCATTGTTTCCTTCTTCTTCTGCATCTAGCAAAGGTCAATCACAGGATGAATTTACTCACACAAGTCAGGGTATCTCTTATCCATATCCACCTCTCCACTGTTCAGCATTGTGGGTTGATAGGGTTTTGATCCCCTATAGACATTTTTTTTCTGAGTATGTGCTTTAGGTCGTGCAGGAGGCCAGGAAACCCACCACTAGGAAATCTTACTTATCCAAATGGAAGAGATTTTCTGTTTGGTGTCTTTCTTGTAACCTGATTCTCTCTAATTTATATGAATTGTTCAATGTTGGGTTAGCATATTCTTCTGTTAATGCCCACCTACCAGCTATTTTGGCTTGTCTGAATTTGACTCCCCCTTTAGCCTCTAGATTTGAGGCCAACAGATTCTTAAATGTGTCCTTCACATTAGGCCTCTCAGGAAGCCTGTCTCTTTGCTGGGACCTTAATTTTGTTTTAAGAAAATTGACTTAGGCTCCTTTTCAGCCTGCTGCTTCAGTTTCCTTGTAGCATTGATCTTGGAAAACTGTTCTTCTTTTGGCCCTCAGTTCTGCTAGATGGGTGTCTAAGCTGCAAGCCTTTATGTCTGTTCCTTCTTTTTTAGTTTTCCACAAGGACAGAGTGTCCCTTCATACTAATCCTTCTTTTATGCCCAAGGTGGTTAATGCATTGTCCCTTAATCTGGTTACTCATTTATCTACTTTTTCCGCATTCTCTGCAGTCTGCTAGTGACAAGGTTTTGCACACACTGAATTTGCATAGAGAACATATAAGTGAAAAAGTGAAAAGATGCTTAAACTAGAAGTTACTGTGAAGTCATAACATGAATGAAACAGTGTGTTGACCCCCCAACATGGATACTTCCTTAAGATTTTTTTTTTTTAATGATAGTTGGAAACTGAATGAAATATCCAAGCTAGACACATTCTACTTCTTTGGGACTCTGGTATCTTATTTTAGATTTACCTTCTCCCCACTATTGTTTTAAACTATATAAAATGAATTTGAGGAATACAAAAAGTTTCCAAAAACATATATATGTACGTGAACAAAAAGGTAAGAAACAAATAGCATACATATGATATATAGAAAATAGGTAGGCAGAAATTCACGTTGGCTGTATATGATTAGAAAACAGATTGGTTCTAAGAATATACAGTTAGAGTGATGAGATGATATGAGTGTTCACTTGAAGAGCAGGTGCATAACAAAGAGTTGGACAGGTATTGTTTTAGTCTGGATGTCAGTTTTTCTAGATGTCGTAGTTCAGTCGGTATGTTGTTCCACATTTTAGTGACATACCTTGGGTAAAGTAGGTCACCAACTCTGGTTTTAGAGTTACTAAAAATGAGAAGACATTTATTTCCTGAGCACAGCTTCTTTATAGGTGAATAGTACTACAGAATGTCGTTTAAAGGATAGTTGTCAGGTTTACAAATTAGGTTTTGTGCAGAAATAAGTTGTGTGTAGGACAGAGAATTGTGGAAGCTCTATCCAGCGTAACAGTTTAACGGAAACACAGTGGTGTGTTCTAAAAGGAAGGTTAGTTCTGAATTTAGCTGTTTTGATATAGCATGCATCCAGACTCTTCACACATGCAGAGTGCTGGTTAGTAAGAAAGGAAGATGCATAAGGAGGTGGTGGCAGAAGACAGGATAAAGCTATGGTTTTCCTAGCCGATTCTGAGAGCTATGGACTAACTCAATAAAGTGCACCAAGTTTTTGTGTGTTTTTCTTATGGCTTGAAGAATATGATGCTCAAATTTTAGGTTTTCATTTACAGTAACACCCAGAAATGTACTCTGTGATACTATTTCTACTGTAGTATTGTCTTTTGATGTAATGCTAAAGGTTTGTTTTTGGTTTTTGTACTGATTTGATAAGGATAGCATTAACCTGGTTTTCTTTGCATTTGGGAGTAGGTTGGAGGTGTGTAACCAATACTCAATAGATTAGAAGAACTCTTGCATGACCTGATGAAGGTACAAGCATGTTAGGAGTTGACCAGATGAGGGTAGAGTCATCTGCATATTCCCCTAGGCTGGCATGCTTGTTTGCAGTGTGAAGATCATTTTATAAAGATGTTAAGCAGTAATGGTCCTAGGACAGATCCTTGAAGAACACCAATAGAGACAAGCAGAAATGTTGAGTATTTGTTTCACCATTTTGCAGCTTACTGCCGATTTAATAGGTAGTTCTGAAAGCATTGGAGAGATGAGTGATCAAGTCTAAAGAAGAAAGTTTGGTTAGTAATTTTTAATGAGAAACCATATTAAAGGCTTTAAATAAATCTAAGGAAAGAAAAGAGACAAGGTCACCTGTATTTATGTGAAAGTTTATAGTGTTTGTGAAAATGAGAAGGGCAGTGTTTGTGCTATGGTGGGGATGGAAACCATGCTGATTTTGAGAAATATTATTGTTGGTAAGGTAGTTGAGAAGCTGAGAATTAATAAATTTTTCAAGAATCATAGATAGATGAGATAGGCTAGCCACAGGTCTATAGTTGGAGATTTCAGTTGAATTTTCATCTTTGTGCAGAAGGATCTATATTTCTTTTTTCCAGAGTGAGAGGACATAGTTAATGGTCATTATAAGGAAATAAATAGGGTATGCAAGGATATCTGCTGCCATTTTAATATATTCACCTGGTAGACTATCAGTGGATAAGGTGGGTGTCAGGTTTTGAAGATATCTTTATATGGTAACCATTTGAGCAGTTTCAAACTTGAAAGAAGGAAAATTGTTTTCAGTACAGATTGGTAGGGTGAAGGGAATATCTTTGAGTATGCTATGTACTGTTTTTACAAAGTGGTTATTGAATTGAGTAGTAATATTATCAGCATTCTGTGCTTGGAGGAGGTGTAGTAGTGAGGCAGGTGTGTAGTACGTTATTTATTGTGGCCCAGGACAGTTTGGGATTGTTTTGATATTTGCGAAAAAGACTGGCATAATAGGATTATTTGCCTGATTTCTAAGCTGTCTAAAAATTTGTAAGCTAGTTTGTGGTTCACAACACTGCCATTCTTTTTATGTTTTATCTTTTTGTGACATCAGTTATCTGGTTAACCAAGGTGCAGAACTTGAGTTAATTCTTTTTGTATGAATGATAAGAATGCCGAGAAAAGTTGTATTGAAGTAATTGACTGCTTTATCTAAAGACAATGTCTTAAGTTTGGTCCAATTGATAAGGAATAGGGGACAGATAATGGTGTCCTAATTAAATTAAGTAAGATTGTATACTTGGTTTTATAGGATTGTTCTCTTTACATTGCTATGGTGTCATACTATAAAAAATAGAAAATGATCACTAATTATATATCAGGAAGTTCAACTGAAAGGACAATATCCAATTTGTTGTAGAATGCCCATTACTACTTGTATTGAACCTAGTGGAGGAGGTGATTAGCTGAGTGAAACTGTAAATATTTATAGAGTTAGTAGCTTGCTAATCAATGTTTATGTAGGTTCATAGGTGAGTACTTGGCTAATGGTCCTGAAGCCAACACAAGCCTAGCCCAAGAACATACCCAGTCATCCTGTTGCTGGACATTAGTTCCTTGTACCCCTATCGAGCAAGGCTGTTGAAATGATCCCCGGGGTGAATTTCCTGTTACCCATCCACTCATCAAGATTTCTCTTGAAGAGGGACAGTGAGGTGGTCTGCTTGACATGTATGGGAAGTCTATTCCAGAGCATGGGCAGTCTCTGGGTGAGGAACCTGTCCCTCCAGCATATTCTGTTTATTGTGGTGATGAGGTTGAGGTCCTTGGACTGTGTGTGGTGTGTAGGGATTGAGTCTTTTTCAGATGAAGCATATCGAGTAGCACTGGGTCGACATGGCTTTGTATGCCAAGCAAAGATCGCCTCCAAGTAGGTGATATGAGACAGAGTATAGCTGTAGTTTTTTGAGTCTGTCTGTATAGGGCATGTGTTTGAGTCCTAGGATCCTCTGTGAGGAATTTCTATGGCCTCTGCAGTTGTTGCAGGTGTCTAGTGAGGTATATGCCAAATGGGGCATTGTACTCTATAATGGGCCTAATGAGAGACTATTAGAGAGGGATTATGACCTCTTTCTTCCTGGATGAGAAACCCTTTGTAATGAGGTGTGCCACACAGAAAGACATTCTAACTACAGTGGCCACATGGGTGTCAAAGGAGAGGTTGCTATCCACTTGTGTCCCGAGATCTCTTATCACCCAGAGACTGCCCATGCTCTGGAACAGAACATGAAGATCTCTCCGAACACCATTATATTGGGCGACTTCAACTACCCAAACATTGACTGGGAGCACTACTCAAGCCCCAGCACCTTAGCCCAAAGATTCCTGGAAATTATAAACTCAAATGCTATGGAACAACTAGTCACCACTCCCACAAGAGGGGACAACATACTAGACCTGATCATTACCAACATGGGGACTCTATGCTCCACACCAGAAGTATATCCCTCATTGGTAAGATCAGACCATAAATTAATTTCACTGGATGTCCACATCCCGACCCCACCCCCAGCCCAGAAAACCACAGTGAAAAACTTCTCACTTCTCAAAACCGAAGTGGAATCCTTCAAGGCCCCAGGGCCAGTGGAAACTACAGCCCAAACTGCAGAATCCTATATAAATGCATTCTACAGACATCTCCAGGAATGCATGGATCATGCTATCCTAAACAAAACCAAGACCCAATCATCCAAAGGCAGGTGTCCAGTCTGGTGGACCCCTGCCATAAATAAACTGTACAACAGAAGGAGGAAGCTACTACATGATAGAGCAAAATCCCTAATAGGGAAGGCATCTCTGATCAGTACTAGCAAAAAATTACGATCCCTCATAAAATCCTCCAAGGTCAGCTTCGAGAGAAAAATTGCACAGGACACCAAAGACAATCATAAGGCTTTTTTCAGTTATGTTAGAAACCTGGGATGCAACTCCCAGACTTGTTCTGAGTTGATTCTAAACAACAAAAAATACACTGAACCCACAGACATTGCCAATATCCTGGCAGACAGGTTCAGTGCAAACTTCTCCACCCCCTCCCCCCAAAAGAGCAAGTATCTATCCCGGCAGAGGGATGCCTCCCAAACATCTCAGATGCTCAGGCGAAGGCTGCCCTCTCCAAAGCAAAAAACACTGCTTCCATGGGACCAGATGGCGTCCTACATGAACTACAAGAGGAACTAATCCCCCAAATAAAACAGCTATACAATCTCAGCCTCACTACAGGATATGTGCCCACAGAATGGCGTACAGCAACAGTGGTCCCACTCCACAAAGGTGGAGCCTCTACGGACCCTGGAAACTATCGCCCCATAAGCCTGACTAGCTTAGTCTGCAAGGCTATGGAGAGGATCATCATGGAGCTCATAAGCAAAGACATTGGGGACCTACAGACACTAGATCCTACCCAGTTCGGCTTTGTCAAGGGCAGATCCTGCCTTTTGAACCTGGTTGACTTCTTCAAAACAGTCACCAAAGCCATAGATGAAGGGAAGGTAGTCCACACTGCCTATCTGGACCTTGCAAAGGCATTTGACACAATACCCCACTCGGGCATCATAGATAAGCTATCCAGCTTAAATATAAACCCCTATGTCACAAGATGGGTCGCAAACTGGCTCAAAGACCGAACCCACAGAGTGAGAGTTGCTGGAGCCATGTCAGACTCGAAACCGGTCACAAGTGGCATCCCACAGGGTTCTGTCCTGGGACCACTCTTGTTCGGTATATACTTTTCCAAGGTACAGGCAAACGTGGGAGGACTATGGCTCACCAAGTTCGCAGACGACTGCAAACTGGGCGCCATAATCAACTCTCCAGCTGACACAAACATCCTTCAAAAAGGTCTCACAGAGACAGATAACTGGTGCCAGCGCCATGGTTTAAAGCTAAATGCCAAAAAATGTATAGTCATACCCTTTGGCAAAAACAATGTGCCCACAAATTACCACATAGGCAGAAACCCATTAAGTACAAAGAAAGTTATTAGGGACCTGGGGACCCAAGTTGATAGCTATCTCTTCTTTGAAAACCACATTGCCAAAGTGGTTAGAAAGACCTTCTACATAGCCCACCTCATCACGAAGGGTTTCACATCTAAATCAAGAGAGGTAATCGTGCCCCTTTATTCATCCCTCATCATAGAATACAATGCCCCTTTTGGGATGTACCTTACCCGACACCTGCAGCAATTAGAAAGACCCCCAAAGTATCTCACCAAGAGGATCAAGGGTCTCAAACAGATGCCATATGCTGCTTGGTTAAAAAAACTCCAGCTCTACTCAGTTGCATACCGCCTACTTCGAGGCGATCTATGCCTGACATACAAAGCTATGTCAAATCCAGAATTAATGGACATGCTCCACCTCAGTAAATCTAAATCCCTTAGAGCCACACGCTCGAGGGACTTGAACCTCAGCACAGAAATAAATAGAACTTGCTGGAGGGACAGGTTCATAACCCAGAGGCTCCCTTTGCTCTGGAATAGAATTCCAGTTCATGTGAGGCAGAGCACCTCACTGAATCTCTTCAAGAAGAATCTCGATAAGTGGATGGGGCATCGTAGGTTTGTCCCAGGGATTACTCCCGTGTCACTATTAAACAGAGGCACAGTAAACTAAACCTTAAAAAGGGCACAGTATACTCAAATCAAGGGGTGGCGTAAGCCATACAGAATCGGGCTAGGCTTATCATTGCCCCAGGGCAGATAGCCTAGTATGAACCTATGAACACCTTGGGAGTTGAGGGGGCTACCATCAATGTGGTAGGTCATGGGCACCAAGTTTTTCCTGAAGGGGATGACAATGCACTTTTTGACATTGAGGTTAAGACCATGGTTTTAGCACCAGTTACTGGTGTCTGTGAGGCCTTTTTGTAGGATGTCAACGTCAGCTTGAGAGTCAATAATGGCTCCCAGTTTGCAGTCATCTGCAAACTTGGTCAACCAGAGTCCTTTGGTGTTGCATGAATTTCAGAGAAGTATATACCAAACAGGAGAGGACCCAGGATCAATTCTGGCAGTTTGATCTCTTGAGTCACTTTGTTTTAATATTTGCAGAAATGCAAAATGGAGATTTGTCTGCCAGCAGGTCAAGTCACATAGTTGGTTTTGTATTAGCATTTTAGAGATGTTCAGGCTCTGTCTTTGTTAACTGCACGGTTGCTGTTTCTTTCTCTGCTTGCTCAGGAAACTTATCAACCAAAACCAAAATCAGAAAACGTAGTGTACACCACACAAGCATGTGTGATTAGCAAATGCCTACTTGCAGTGTATGTACTTCATACACTGACTACAGGCTGAAAAACACTCAAATGGAACAGCAGACATAATACCTTAAAAGATCACCCAATATCATATCATATCATGAACTCTCTCCCTGACCCTTCTGTCTAGAACACTCAAAGTTATTAATTTTGTTAACCTGATCAGAGAAAATGAGTTCTCCAATATAGCACTTCTGATGTTAAAATAATTTATTTTAACATTTGTATTCCATTTTGAATTTGTACCAAACAGTTATTTTAAGTATAGTGTGTATGGCCTCAAGCTCAATGCCAAAAAGTACATTGTTATCCCCTTTGGTAAAAACTCTGTACCCATGAACTACAACATAGGCGGTAGTATACTTAACACCGAAAGTGTAATAACAGACCTTGGGACACAGGTGGACAGTAGTCTCTCCTTTGATAATCACATCGCCACATTAGTCAGGAAATCCATCTATGTGGCACACCTCATCACAAAAGGTTTCTCATCCAGAAAAAAAAGGGGTCATTGTTCCCCTCTACTCATCACTCAGACCCATTATAGAGTACAACGCCCCTTTTGGTATGTACCTCACAAGACATCTACAACAACTGGAAATACCTCACAAAGAGGATTACCGGCCTCAAACAGATGCCCTATGCAGACCATCTCAAAAAACTCCAGCTTTACTCTGTCGCATATCGCCTACACAGAGGTGATCTCTGCCTAACATACAAAGCTATGTCAAACCCAGAGCTGTTGAACATGCTCCACTTAAAGAAATCCCAATCCCTCCGAGCTACACGCTCTAGGGACCTAAACCTTGTCACCACAATAAACAATCCATGCCGGAGGGATAGATTCCTGTCCCAGAGACTTCCCATACTCTGGAATAAACTACCTATCTATGTCAAACAAAGCTCCTCATTAGCACTCTTCAAGAAAAATCTTGATGTTTGGATGGGAAATAGGAAATTCACCCTGGGGATCACCTCTGTGGCTCTGCTCGACAGTGGCACAGGAAAATAATTTTCTTGGGTGGCAAAAGCCAGGGTACCTTTTTGGCTGGGCTTGTATAGGCCCTAGGGCCAATAGCCTAGTACCTACCTATAATACTTATGATAGCAATATCTACTGTGCTGGCTAATTAATTATTTTTTAATGCTTGAAGACCATGATCATGTCTCCATAAAATAACTTGTATGAAAATATATGCAACTATAACTTAAGAGTTCATAGTACACCAGATCATAACAGCCAGCACCTTATTTGTATAACATTTATATATGTGTTTCAGTTTTGTTAGCACCACAAACCAGGAATTACCAGCTTCTTTGGACAGTCAGTTTCCTAACATCTCTCTGGCCAGCCTGATTGACACGGGCATCCTGAGGCAATGTAGCAATTGCCTTATGTATACAGACAACCACCTGCCTCTAAAAAGCCGCAGAGGGAATTCCCCATCCGAAAGTTAATTTTAGAAAATTCTTAGAAGACTTACAGGGCATGAGGTTAAGTTACCATTTAAATGGGGAGGAAGTAGAGAAAGATGTCAGACAAATAGTAAGTCCAGATTGGAACATGATCAGTGGCAACTGGAATCCCCATGATGCAGAACATAGGCCACTCCCACATAGTAACGCAGAACTGGATAACAGAGTGAAAGGTCTGACAGACCGAATCTCTGAGAAATGGAAGCCTAGGGATGACTGGACTTGCATTAATCAATGCATACAACAAGAAGGTGAAACTGTTGATAGATATTATGCCAGATTATTAGAGTATTTTAATAACCATTGTGGAATGCAGGTACCTGAAGACCAAACACATAATTTACCATATGAGCAGCAATTAAAGAATGCATTTTTGAAAGGCAATATTGCACCCATTAGCAGCTTTATTACAAAGCACATGGTAGATCATCGTACAAGTAGATTACAGTCACTACTTGAATATGCAAGACATGCCGAAAGGCATTTTAATAGTAAAAAGAAAAAGAAAACTCAAGTATTTGCAGTAGAAGACGGATCAGAAGTCTTTGTAGTACAGACCGGGAAGAAGGGTAAGAAAAATGCCCAGGGAAACAAACAATCTGATAAGCAATCAGAGGAGTTTGAAGAAAGAAAGGAAAGAGGTGAATGTTTTAAATGCGGAAAAAAGGGACATTTAGCAAGGGATTGCAGGCAAAATAAAAAGGTAACCACAGAAGATAAGGAGGGTGAGGACTGACTATATGATAGTCAAGAATCACTAGATGGGAATAACCAAGAAAAGACAAATGCAAATGTGATAGAAGTAGTAGAGAATGTGATAGAAGAAATAGAGGAAGTACAAGAAATCACCAATGGTGAAGAAAATGAAATATTAGACTTAGCATTATTGAGCCTTGAGCTCTACTTAGCAGACACAAAACCGGAAGTTACACTTCTGGTAGAGGGGAGGGAAGTTAAATTCCTGTGTGACTCAGGGGCTTCACAGACCCTGATACAGCCTTCCAAACTACCAGAAAATTCAGAATCACTTGATTACATATTAGTGAAAGCAGCTAATGGACAGCTGTATCAAGAGCCACTCTCCCACAACATAGCAATAACTGACCCTGTTTCAGGGATGACCCAGAAAAGCAAAATTGTTGTTTCTGCAAAATGCCCAGTAAATCTTTTGGGCAAAGACCTTATGCTGATATTTGGCATAGCAGTAGTTCCAACTATGCAGGGTATGGAAGCACAGCAACAAATGGATACTTTTGTGGTGCGACCGGAGGGTGAAACATTTTATTGGTACAGCCAGGACTTGGTTACGACTGGTCCAGTGGCAGTAACCGAAGAACTGATGAACGTAGCCATCAGTAAATCCCCCTCCCTTGACACTGATAAACACCATTTGTTGCATTGCACTCTATATTACTGTAGCAAACCAGGACCTGATAAAGAATATAAGCAAGAACTGTTTAGAAACCATGCTAACAGATTAGTATTACGTAATCTGTACTGGGATACAGAAGGAAACAGTGTAGTAAGCTGTTCATTGCCCCAGGAATTCTTAGCGCTTTATAAATCTAATCGATTACCACATGTTAGTTTAACTAAAGATAAACATGTGAAGTGGGTAGACCTAGGAGAAAAAGTCACAAGGTGGGAAAAACAGACAGAACTAGAACTTTCAGAACAGGGAGTACAAAAGCAAAAGTTGAATTGGATAACACAGACCCACCCAGCTGTGCACTTGCAGGCAAGTGAGGACAGCTGATTAGCACTCTTACTAGAGGAAGAAGAAAAAGCCTTACGAGGTATACCAGAAACTCTCTGGTCAACAGGGAAATCAGATGTAGGACTTATTCGTACAGCAGGACCAGTTACTATCACACCAAAGTCAGCATTTAGACCTCAAAAGAGACAGTATCCCTTAAGAAAGGATGCAGAAGTAGGAATCAAACCTATAATAGCAGCCTTACTTAAGGAAGGAGTATTGATAGAATCTCCAGATTCACCATGTAATACACCCTTATTTGCTGTTAGGAAAGCAAATGGAGAATGGCGTATGGTCCAAGATTTACAAGCTGTAAATGACGCAGTTATACCTAGAGCACCTACGGTGCCAGATCCACATACTTTATTAAATGATTTGAAACCTCAACAGAAGTATTTTTCTGTGGTACATATTAGCAATGCATTTTTCTCAATACCGATACACCCTGACAGCCAACATTGGTTTGCATTTACATTTCAGGGAAAAAGGTATACATACACGTGACTACCACAGGGATATTGTGAGAGTCCAACAATATTTGCACAGGAAATGGCAAGTAACCTGGCGGGATTTATCCCACCGAAAGGCAGCCAGATTTTACTTTATGTAGAAGACATTCTGCTGGCAGCCCCCACCCAGCAAGAATGCAGAGAAGATACCATAGCATTACTACAATTTCTAGATACTCAAGGACACAAAGTAAACAAAAACAAACTGCAACTTTGGAAAAAACGGGTTAAATACCTGGGATATATAATATCCAAAGAAGGCAGGATATTAGATGAAGACAGAAAAATAGCAATATTACAAGCACCCAAACCAACTACCAAGAAGGAAATGATGTCCTTCCTAGGTACGACTAATTTTTGTCAGAGTTGGATTCCAAACTATGCCCTGGAATCTGCTCCACTGACCAACTTGATATTTAAGAAGCCTATGGCAGCAAAGATTTATTACAGTGGACACCAGTAGCAGAATCAGCTTTCTGCAAATTGAAACAACTGATAGCATCCTCATTAGTTTTAGAATTACTGAACTATCATAAAAGTACAGTTTTGTACCTACCATAAATGTAGATGTTCGAGTGCGCATACAGCTGCAGTCATCACACTTGGGTTATCTGCCGTCAGGCGGGTCCTTGGTCGGCCGAATTCCAAAGTCTAGGTCCGGCGTCAGTTGTCGTCACTTCTTCCCTGACGTCAGTGCGGCAGGGGTATAAAAGAGGCAGCCGACGCCATTTTCATCAGTTTTTCTTGCCCCAGATGTCAGGTGCCCACAGAAAGGAAGGCAATACATGATGTTATGCAAACATACATAAGTAGATAAATCAAAACAGTAGTTGTAAGCAAATACACCATATAGGAATACCCCAAATAGGTTGTATGTTAAAGGTGTTTGTCATAAGCTCTGTCCTAAGAGGGGATGGAGGGAGGGTAACCTGGACTGCAGCTGTATGCGCACTCGAACATCTACATTTATGGTAGGTACAAAACTGTACTAAGTTCTTCATGCATACAGCTGCAGTCATCACAGTTGGGTAGAATCCCAAAGCTAAGTAAGGGTGGCTGGTACTAAGCGGAATTAGGAGGGGCTAGAATGCCCTGCAGGACTGCTGTGGCAAAGCCCGCTCTAGATTTTGAGTATAGTGGAAGGTGGTAGTGTTTGGTGAAAGTGTGCACTGAACTCCAAGTAGCTGCTTCCAGAATGTCCTTGGTAGGGACCCCCCTCAGGAAAGCTGCTGAGGTAGCTGTAGCCCTGGTGGAGTGGGATCTGATGTATACAGGCACTGTATTTCCATGAAATGAATAACAAAAGCGTATGCAGTGGGCTATCCATTTTGAAATAGTCTGTTTGGAAATAGCCTTTCCTTGAGCACCTGTAGCATAGGACACAAAGAGCTGCTCAGATTTCCTGAATGACTTTGTTCTGTCCAAGTAATAATGAAGTTGCATGTGAATGTCCAAGGAGTGGAGTAGCCTCTCCCCTTTGTTCTGGGGATTTGGATAAAAGGTAGGTAGATGAATAGACTGATTCAAAGCCACACTGGATACTACCTTTGGCATGAAGGTAGGGTTGGTTCATAAGGAAACCCTGTCCTGATGGAAAATGATGAATGGTTGCACAGCCATGAGGGCCTGTAGCTCCGAAACCCTGCATGCTGAGGTAATAGCCAGAAGCAAAGCTGTTTTCCATGACAAGTATTGTAACTCTGCTGAAGAGGCCGGCTCAAAAGGAGGCAGTGTCAACTTCTCCAATATGAAGTTGAGGTCCCAAGCTGGAGCTGGTGGTTTCCGTGGGGGTTTTATATTTTTTGCCCCTCTGAGGAACTGCCTTAATAGAGGATGTGAGAATAAAGGAGGATCCGTATTGTATTGTGCTGAAATTGCTGAAGCGTGGATCTTGATGGAAGAGAAGGAAAGGCCACTATTTAACATCTCAGCTAGGTACTGTAAAATCTGTGGTATATTTATTACCCAAGGATTCTGGCCCTTTGCTTGATTCCAAGAGCAAAATCGTTTCCATTTGGCGGAGTAGGTTTTTCTAGTAGAGGGTCTCCTGGCCTCCAAGATGACATCCTGTACCTCCTTGGAGAGGAGAGCCTGTTGGCAAATTAAGGTATTTTCCATGCAGCTAAATTTAGAGTTCTGAACTGGCTGTGAAGGATCTTGTAGTTGTGCTGTGACAACAGAAGAGGAACTTGAGGTAGGATCCATGGTGGTGAGTGTGACGGGTTCTTTAGGAGAGTATACCAGTGCTGTCATGGCCAGTCTGGAGCAATGAGAATAATTTTTGGCCTCTCTGCTCTGGTTTTTAATAGGACTTTGGTCAGTAGAGGTAGAGGCGGGAAGGCGTAGACTGTCAATGCTGTCCAACTGAAAGATAGTGCGTCCACTTTCCAGGCCTGCAGATGACAGGTCCTTGAGCAGAATTTTTCCAACTGGTAATTGCTGTGGGAGGCAAATTGATCTATGTCTGGCTGTCCAAATGCTTGAGTTATCTTTGAGAAGATTTGAGGATGCAACTTCCATTCGTGAGGGTCTGTCATATTTCTGCTTAAGTTGTCTGCCAGAGTGTTTTCCTTCCCTGGCAGGAATTGTGCCTGTAGTTGAACTTGCAATTCCAATGCTGTGTTCCACAGGGTCATAGCTTGCCTGCATAGGGGGTATGAATGCGTCCCTCCCTGTTTGTTTAAGTACCACATGACTGTGGTGTTGTCTGTCCTTATCAATAGCTGGCCCGGTTGCAGTAGGTCCTTGAAATTCATAAGAGCATTTTGCACAGCTAGCATCTCCTTTTGGTTGATGTGTAGGTGCATCTGTTTTTGGGACCATTTTCCCTGGATGCACTGGTCTGCCATGTGTGCTCCCCATGCATAGTCTAAGGCATCTGTTGTGATGACTTGCCTTGCTTGTGGTAAGCAGAAAGGGAGACCCATGTTTCTTTGGCATTTCATGAGCCCACCACAAAAATTCCTTTTGAAGGCATGGAATGAGTGGTAAAATTGTTTCCAAGCTGTGTTTGTGTTGAGATCATAAGTTTTTTAGGTACCAGTGTAGTTTCCTCATATGCAGCTTTGCAAATGGTATTAGTAGAATGCAAGATGCCATGAACCCCAGAGCCTGCAGGATTTTCCTTGCAGTTAGCCTGGTTAAAGTTGCCATTTTGTTTAAGTATTGAGACAGTTGCCCTTGTTTGTCTGGTGTGAGGTAAGCCATCTGGGCTGTTGTATTTAAGCTGGCACCCAGGAAAATTATCTGTTGAGAGGGTATTAGCTTTGATTTCTTTTTGTTTACTGTGTACCCCAGGCAATTTAACAGTTTTATTACAAATGCCAGATGTTGCAATAGAATGTCCTTGCTGTCCGCTTGGATCAGGCAGTCGTCCAGATATGGGTAGATTTGTATTCCTCGTTGTCTGCAGAAAGCAATTACTGATGCCAGGCATTTTGTAAACACTCTGGGCACAGTAGATAAGCCAAAGGGCAATGCAAAGAATTGATAATGGGCTGAACCTGCAAGAAATCTGAGGTATCTTCTGCAATCTTGTCTGATATGGACATGCAGGTAGGTATGCCTCCTTGAGGTCCAACGTTACCAGCCAAGTCTCCTTGCCCAGCATGGGAAGAAGCTGCTGTAATGTGAGCATCTTGAATTTTGGTACCTCTAGATATGTGTTTAGAATAGATATGTCTAAGATGGGTCTCCAGTATTTGTCCTTTCTTGGTACCAGAAATAGTCTTGAATAAAATCCTTGACCTTGTTCTTTTGCAGGTACCTCTTGAATTGCTTTCATATCCATGAGAGCAGAAATTTGTTTTTGTGCCTCTGCCCATTGATTTTGTGGCAGGTTTGGCATGCCCCTCATCTTTGGAAGGGTGAGAAAGTGGAATCTGTAGCCTCTGTCTATAATATCCAGAATCCATTTGTCCTTTGTAACAATGTGCCAGTTTTTTGAAAATAAGGCCAGTTTTCCACACAAAGGTGCTGCCATTATAGCTTTGTTTGGCAGGCAAAGGGGAAAGTCATTGTGTCTGTTTTCTAAATGACTGTGTTCTGTCTTCTCCACCTCTTGGGGCTGGTGATTGCCATTGCCTGGCTCTGTAAGATCCTTGAGGTTGTCCTCTACCCCTTGGGCGTATGTATCTACCCCTTTGGGGTCTGTCCATGGCTGGAAAGGACCAATTTTTTGAAGGCCAGTTTCTGCTGAAGAGTGGAGGCTGCACCTGCAAGAAATCTTTAACTGTTTGCATAGATTTAGCCTTTTCCTCCATTTTCTTTAGTACCTCCTCAGCTTTAACACCGAACAGTACATCTTTTTGTAGTGGCGCATCTAATAATTTTGCTTTGACATGATCGTAAGGTTTGTTCTTTGAGCCAAGCGTGTCTACGTATGATAGACCTCATGACAGCAACTCTGCACGAGGCCTCTAAAGCATCAAAACCACACTGTAAGGTATGCTTCCCCACTTGTTCTGCTCCATGCAACAAATCCTGCAACTCTTTCAAATCAGGTTGTTCTGTTTGTGTCATTTTGCTTTTCAGCTGAGATAGCAAGAACTGCAGATACTTTAACATATGAAATTGACAGTTTAAAGCCCTCATGGTTAAAGTGGCTGATGTATACACCTTTTTCCCCCACCTTTCCAATGCTCTGGAATCTCTCTCAGAAGGTAAAGGGTTTTTAGCAGTAGAGGCCTTAATCCCCTTGGGACCCTGAGAAATAGTTTCTGGGTCAGCAGAAGGGCTTTTATAAAGGAACTGGTGAGAATCAGGAACCCGGTAATATCTGTCTGGTTTAACAGGGGCAGGAGGTAAAGAGTCTGGATTAAGACTGGCTTCTGCATACACATCATCCAAAATATCTAAGACAGGAGGAATAGCCAGGGGCCTATGCTGGGGAAGCAGCTGAAATTCCCAGAGCCTTTTCTTGGAATCCGAGTAATCTTGGCCTTCTCAGTGGAAGTGTTATCTCAATGTATGTAGGGTTTCCCCAAAAGAGTAGTCCTCAGGGGGGGGGAGACCGAGGGAATAGACTCCTCAGCATCAGAGTCTTCAAAAGGGGAATAGGCGTAATCCAGGTCCTCAGAAAGGTCTGAGGTAGTAGATGCCTGATCTGAGGAAGGGTAGTCTTCCTCCATCCTGGGTCTTTTGTCTGAGGGGGGGTTGAGAGCCCCTGATGAGTGAAGTCAAATCCTCAGCCATTTTAAGCATCTGTTTTTTGGGCATGGGACCTTGAGAGGGGGCTTGAGGGGGGACCCTGTTTTTTAATTTTCATTGGAGCTTTAGATTTAGTGAACGATTTAATAGATAAGGTGGTAGGCCTGAAAACGCCTTCAGAAATGGCAGGCCTTGCTAAACTTTCCGTTTCTCTGCCAAGAGTGGCATCGGTATCTGCAGTGGGAATGGGGACCAAGGAACCTGTGACCTCGGGTACTGAAGTCACCGGTAATAAGGTTTCATTGGTAGTCAGGGGCTGCGTAGGCACCTCGCTGAGAATCGGAGAACTGGTAGTTGGCCTTAGCATGGTCTCAGTACTCGGTGCAGGCCTCGGATGTCTGTCCTTATCCTTGCGTTTTTTGCCTAAAACTGGCATCGGCATATCCGACGACATAATATAATTAAATGTTTTGCCAAAATAATGGAGAGCGAACTCCGCCCGGCGCTTAATAGTGCGCTTGTTAAACCTAGCACAAAAACGGCAGGTCGAGACGTTGTGTTCTGGCCCTAAACAAGGTATACAGTAAGAGTGAAAATCCTTATGCGGTATTTGCTTCCCACAAGAAATGCAATTATTAACTTTGTCTGACATCGGTCTGAGGCAAGAAACGTTTCCCCAACGTGGTACTTAGCTTTAAAGAAGACTTCGGCTGAAATACTTTTGTAAATCTCAGGAGCTGGCCGACCGGCACTTGCGAACTGCTTCTGCTTCGGGCACCGCGCGGCAAGAAAGACTGATGAAAATGGCGTCGGCTGCCTCTTTTATACCCCTGCCACACTGACGCCAGGGAAGAAGTGACGACAACCGACGCCGGACCTAGACTTTGGAATTTGGCCGACCGAGGACCCGCCTGATGGCAGATAACCCAAGTGTGATGACTGCAGCTGTATGCACGAAGAACATCGATTTTTCCAAACTGTAGATTGTAAGCAGGGTTATATGACATCAGTGTTAACAGCAACATGGGGACAAACAACGCCCCATAGCTTACTATTCATCACAGCTAGACCCAGTGGCGCAATCCTTGCCCCACTGTGTACAAGCAGTAGTCGCAGCTGCAATGGCAGTGCAGGCTTCAGCCTCAGTAGTGCTATTCCACCCTCTCACATTGAGAGTGCCTCATGCAGTCGCGATTATTTTACTGCAAGAAAAAGTAGCATATCTTTCTCCTGCTAGACATCTTTCCTGTATGACTATACTATTGAGCCAACCTCATATGACAATTGAACAATGCACAACTTTGAATCCATCAACCTTGCTCCCAACCCCTGCAGATGGCAAACCACACTGCTGCCTGCAGGAGATTGAGCAAAATACACTGCCTAGAAAAGATCTCACAGATGTTCCCTTGGATAATGCCGAGGTGACATACTATGTGGACGGCTCGTGTAGGAGGGGTCCTACATGACAGAATCTAGTGGGGTATGCAGTAGTTTCTGATACTGAGATTTTAGAAGCAAAGTCTATACCACACAACTTATCTGCACAAGCAGCAGAATTGATTGCTTTAACAAGGGCATGCACCTTGGCAAAAGATAAACGTGTGAACATTTTTACTGACAGCCAGTGCGCTTTTTCTACTGTACATGTTTTTGCGCAGCAGTGGAAAAATAGAGGAATGATAACATCTACTGGTAAACTAATTAATCATGCGCAATTTATTTTAGATTTGTTAGACTCTATTCAGTTACCTCAGAAAGTAGTTATTTGTAAATGCATAGCTCATACCAAACAACAGGATAGGATTTCAAAAGGTAATGCGAGAGCTGATACAGCTGCAAAGCAAGCAGCTTCAGCTTCAGAAGTATTTCTTTTGAGTGAGGAATTACAACTATCTGAGATTTTAGATTTAGAAATGTTAAAAGCAATGCAAACACTTACTACAAATGCAGAAAAACAAAAATGGATAAAACGAGGAGCAATTCTTGAAAAAGGGATGTACATCTCCAAAGAAAGAAAACCAATTTTACCATCTAACTTGTTTAGATATTCAGCTTTGTTGAGCCATGGGCAGTGCCATGTCTCAACAGGGGGGATGGTACAGTTAGTGAATCGAGTGTTTACAACGTATGGATTTACAAACTACACAAAAAAATTTTGTGCAGCATGCCATGTTTGTAACAAGCATCATGCACAGGGGGCACTGAAGCCTAAGCAAGGGAGTTTCCCTACACCACCGTATCCGTTCCATACTATCTGTATGGATTTTATAGAGCTAAACAAATGTGAAAATAAAAAGTACTGTCTTGTCACTATAGATATGTTTTCCAAATGGGTGGAAGCTTTTCCTACTAAAAATCCAGATGCAGCTACTGTTGCAAAAGTCCTCATTAAAGAAATTATTCCTAGATTTGGCATACCGGAAAAGATTTATAGTGACAATGGCACACACTTCGTAAATCAAACTATACAACAATTGAGCAGTTATTTCGGGATTTCTCTGAAAAACCATTGCGCATACCACCCCCAATCTGCAGGATTAGTAGAGAGGCATAATGGAGTTCTGAAAAATAAGCTTAGGAAATTGATTAGTGAGACACAAAAGAACTGGGTGCACTGTCTGTCTCTGGCACTGTTGAGTATGAGAACTGTTCCAAATGTAAAAGGGTTAACTCCTTTTGAAATATTATTTGAGAGGGCATATTATACACCTCAGTGGAAATCTCTCATGCCTGCAGACCAGGAGGCTGACAGTTCACTTGCAGAGTATATGAGGTGATTTTTGAATAACAAACTTCTGCAGTTAAATTCTGTTTCAGATAAAGAACAAGCCAGACCATTGGAAGAAGCAGTAGTCCCAGGCACGTGGGTCTGGGTGAAGGTCGTGAAGAAAAAGAATTGGAGTTCTCCGAAGTGGGAAGAACCGTACGAAGTGCTGCTGTCAACACCCACTGCAGTCAAGATCGCAGAGCGAGTGTCCTGGATTCATCTGACACTGTAAATTGGTTAAGAACTTTGAACTGGACAAAAACCTTGTTACCGATGTACAACGAGAACAAAATGACCAGGTATAGAGTAAAAAGGGATGCAGAACAACCTCAGAAAAATTGCATAATCATCCTGTTAGCTATACTGATACAATGATATTTTTGCTGTGGTCTTTCCTTTTTCCAGCCACACGAGTTGAACTGAACAAACATGATGCATTACTCATAGACTGGCATCCAAACTTTAACACTTACCAAGCAATTAAATATGTGTATGCTGAGACTTTTAATGTTTCGAACTGCTGGATTTGCACAGCTATACCAACAGCATATGGGGGATTATTAATGACTGCTGTCCCCCTAGGGGTCAATGAGACCTGGGAAAACTTGATTTTTGATACTACACCTGTGAAATCACAAGACAAAATAGCATTGTACCTACCTGTTACACAAAAAGGAATTGTATGTTTTTATAAAAATGACACTATTCAGGTGGGTTGGAGCAATTGCAATGTGACTGTTTCTTAGAAATGTTATATTAAGGCCAATAAGGCAGAAACTATCTGTGATGCAAACTATGACTCATATCGTGAGAGAATGAAAAAGACTGTTAGTGAAATACAACATAATCCTGTTCTTTTTAAGCAACTTTCTATTATTGACAAGAAAATGTTTCGTGCAGGGCGAGCATATATCAATACTAAAGTGGAGAATTGTTATTTTGTTTGTGGGAAAAAGGCATACAAATGGCTACCTGAGAATTGGTCTGGCAGTTGTTTTTTTGGGTTACCTGGTTCCGGCCATATGACACACTGCAGCGTTGCCTCAGGGGAAAATTCAAAACGTCAGAGAGGTCAGCAGTAAACCTAGAAGTCCAATCAAGAGACCCGAGAATCCAGTGGGACGAATCGAAGCAGGGTGGAGAAACCATAACTCCGTGAAAAACAAAGATAAACTGACACATATGGACTTGAGTGACACTATTATATCATGGGCAGGCATAGCCCCTGCATATGGCGCAGTGAAATCGATTTGGGAGCTGAGAAAACTGTCCAAACTTCTCGAAGTTATGAGCAATGCAACTTTTTCTGCTCTCGAATTAATGACTGATGAACTAAATGCTATGAGAACTGTGGTGCTTCAAAACCACATGACTCGACTTCACCCTAGCAGCGAGAGGTGGTACGTGTGCTTTAATCAAAGAAGAATGCTGTTCGTATATTCCTGACAACCAGCACGAGATAAACAACCATCTTGAGGTGATCCAGCAAGTGCCGACCATGACCAAACCAGGCCCAAACCCTCTGATGGACTTTTTCCAGAATTTGTTCGGGGGTGGGGTTCCATTCTAATGAACATCCTGATTGCCATCTGTGTGGGATTACTCTTATTAGGAGCATGCATTTGTTGTGGTATTCCCTGCATGAAAAAGTTAATCAAAGATTTTATAAACATATCAGTTTCTGAGACTTTGTATGAAATTGAAGAGTTGTTAAAAACTGAAATGCTTTCATAAGTCTAAACTACATGACTCTCAACTGCAAATCCGGAATGGAAGAGGTTAGAAGAAGAAGTAAACTGTTTATGCTTTTGAATATAGAATAAAAAGTATTAACAGGGGGAAAATGTCAGAAAAAAAATTTTTTTATATATGTCTAATGTTTATTAGAAGCTAAAAGGGTTAACACATTTTCATTCTATTTTATGTACAGCTTAATTCTGTATGAAATTATAAGATGATTTTTCAAACCACAGTGTGCTTTCTGAAACTGCAAGATGCACCCTGACCTAGTATTTGCTAGCACAACAAAATTCATGTTTATGCCTTTTAGAAATGTACTGAGAAGCAGGTGATTATCTGCTAGGTCAGGAAAATGTATGAATAGAACAATACTGTTTTCTTTCTTATGATTGAATATGAACAATCAGCTCTGCTCATGTTATGTGAACATGCACAGCTGCGGAAAAGAAGAGATACATAAAACAAGAACTGCTTGAAGAATCTGTACTTGCTTTGTGCTCAAATTAGCTATAGTACCTTGAATGGTAACATAACATAGTGGGAAAGCTGTATCTAACCGGTGGTCACCAAGGCCACGTTGTTTTTCTTAGGAAGTTGTTCATAAAATTGATAGTGCAAGCAGTAAACCATGGACAAACAGCTGCTATGTAATGATGATGTTAAAACTTGTGATCTGTTACGTCAGCTTGGTAAGCAATGTCTTATTAGAAAATGTATAAAATATCTGCACTTCCTGATTCTAGTTAGACAAACTCTGTATTAGCACGTTTTAGTCTCCTTGCTGCAAGATTAAAGTGCCTTAACCTGAACCTACCGTGTATTGATAATTTTTAAAGTTTATTTTTCCTATGACATATAGGTTCATAGGTTCATACTAGGCTATCTGCCCTAGGGCATTTATAAGCCTAGCCAGAGTGTGTTTGGCTTTCGCCACCCATTTTAAATTAATTTTGCTATGCCTTTTTTTGAGGTGAGTATACTGTGCCTCTGTCTAACAGTGACACAGAAGTGATAGCTGGGATAAACTTATGATCTCCCATCCACTCAAGATTCCTCTTGAAGAGAGTCAATGTGAGACTCTGTCTAACCTGGACTGGGATTTTATTCCAGAGTGAAGGGAGCCTCTGGGTTATGAATCTGTCCCTCCAGCATGTCCTATTTATTTCAGTGCGGAGGTTCAAGTCTCTCGAGTGCGTAGCTCGATGGGATTTGGATTTTCTGAGGTGCAGCATGTCCATTAATTCCGGGTTGGACATGGCTTTATACGTCAGGCACAGATCGCCTCTGAGCAGGCGGTATGCCACTGAGTAGAGCTGGAGTTTCTTTAACCGGGCAGCATATGGCATCTGTTTGAGCCCTTTGATCCTCTTGGTGAGGTACTTTTGGGGTCTTTCCAGTTGCTGCAGGTGTCTGGTAAGGTACATCCCAAAAGGGGCATTGTACTCCATTATGGGCCTGATGAGGGATGAGTAAAGAGGTACGATGACCTCCCCTGATCTAGATGTGAATCCCTTCATGATTAGGTGGGCTATATAAAATGCTTTTCTAACCACTTTAGCCACGTGGTTGTCAAATGAGAGATTGCTATCAACTTGGGTCCCCAGGTCCCTAATGACTTCTTCTGTACTTAATGGATTACCACCTATGTGGTAATTTGTGGGCACTTTGTTTTTGCTAAAGGGGATGACTATACACTTTTTGGCATTTAGCTTGAGGCCATGGCTCTGGCACCAGTTGTCTGTTTCTATGAGGCCCTTTTGGAGGATGCTTGTGTCAGCTGGAGAGTTGATTATGGCGCCCAGTTTGCAGTCATCTGCGAACTTGGTCAGCCACAGTCCTTCCGTGTTGGCCTGTACCATCGAGAAATATATACCGAACAAGAGAGGTCCCAGGACTGAGCCTTGTGGGACGTCACTTGTAAATGGTTTGGAGTCTGACATGGCTCCAGCAATTCTAACCATGTGGGTTCTGTCCTTGAGCCAGTTTGCAACCCATCTAGTGACATAGGGGTTTATATTTAAGCTGGTGAGCTTATCTATAATGCCCAAGTGGGGTATTTTGTGAGGTCCAGCTAGGCTGTGTGGACCACCTTCCCCTCTTCAATGGCCTTGGTGACTGTTTCAAAGAAATAGACCAGGTTTAAGAGGCAGGATCTGCCCTTAACAAAGCCAAACTGGGTAGGATCCAGTGTCTGTAGGGCCCCAATATCTTTATTTATGAGGTCCATGATGATCCTTTCCATAGCTTTGCAGACCAAGCTAGTCAGGCTTATGGGGCGATAGTTTCCAGGATCCGTTGAGGCACCACCTTTGTGGAGAGGGACCACTGTTGCTGTACGCCACTCTTTGGGTACATATCCTGTAGTAAGGCTAAGATTGAACATTAGTTTTATGTTTGGGTTTAGCTCTTCTTGGAGTTCATGTAGGACGCAGCCCGGGACACCATCTGGTCCCATTGATGCTGTGTTTTTGCTTTGGAGAGGCGGCTCTTACATGAGCATCTGAGATGTCAGGGGCAGCACTCTGTTGGGATAGATATTTGCCCTTTTGGTGGGAGAGGGGAGAAGTTTGCACTGAACCTGTCAGCTAGGATGTTGGCAATGTCTGTGGGCTCGGTATATTTTTTGTCATTTTGGACTAATTCTGAGCATATCTGGGAATTCCCACCCAGGTTCCTAACATAACTAAAGAAAGCCTTGTGATTATCCTTAGTGTCCTGTGCAATTTTTCTCTAAGCTGGCCTTAGACGATTTTATGAGTACCGTAGTTTTGCTAATACTGATCAGAGATGCCTTCCCTTTTTGGGATTTTGCTCTATCATGTAGTAGCTTCCTCCTTCTATTGTATAGTTTTGTTTATGGCTGGGGTCCACCAGACAGGACGTCTGCCTTTGGAGGATTGGGTCTTGGTTTTATTTGGGATTGCATGATCCATGCATTCCTGAAGGTGTTCATAGAATGCATTTATAAAGGATTCTGCGGTCTGGGCCGTATTTTCCACAGGCCCGGGGGCTTTGAAGGATTTCGCCTCGGTTTTGAGGCGTGTGAAATTTGCTTTAGAGAAGTTTTTCACTGTGGGTTTCTGGGCAGGGAGAAGCAGGCAACTCTCTCAGTTTACTTCAAGGATTTGGCAAGCCTGTCCCAGCTCTCTGCAAGGAAATACCTGCAAGCTCTGGGATACATGGCCTCTTGCATTCTCATGATTCCATATGCAAGACTGCGTATGAGGAAATTGCAATGGTACCTCAAGAATCTTTGGTGTCAACACACACACATGACCTGGATATGATAATTCCTCTGCTTCCATGTCTGCAGACAGAGTTTCTATGGTGGGTGACAGCCTGTCTACAAAACAATGGCATAACTTTTCACCCACCTCCTGCCATTCAAGTTCTTACCACGGATGCATCAGACTATGCCTGGGGAGCTCACCTGGATGGCAGATGCATGCAGGGACATTGGAATGCCCAGCAGATGCACTTGCACATAAACCTAAAGGAGTTGATGGCAGTTCAGCAGGCCTTACTAGCTTTCAAGCATCTTCTTTCTCCAGGAACTCTGCTTGTCAGGACAGACAACACCACAGTCATGTGGTACATCAACAAATAGGAAGGGACTCATTCTTATCCCCTGTGCAGACACAGCATGATTCTCTGGTCCATAGCAGCATCCTTGTGCCTGCATCTCCTAGCTCAGTTTCTTCCAGGGAGACTCAATGTTTTGGCAGACCAGTTGGGCAGACAGACCCTGGATTCTCACGAGTGGCAACTGAACAGAGCAGTCTTTTACAGCATCATTCAACGTTGGGGCACCCCTCAGGTGGATCTTTTCTCCTCCCCCAGACAACCCCTTTCTACCACTTTTTTGCACCAGACAGCATCACAGCAAGGCCTGGAGATTGGATGCTCGGTCCTTCCCTTGGACGCTTCCATCATTTTATGCCTTCCCTCCTCTTCCTCCCAGAGTGTTATTGAAGATCAGGGATGAATGACCAAGGACTATTCTCATAGCTCTGGACTGGTCCAGGCAGCATTGGTATCCACTGCTTTGCAGTCTCTCCCAATTTCCTCCTTGGCATCTTCCTCTGAAGCCAGATCTTTTGGTTCAGGAAGGGGGAAACATTCTACATCCTCATCTTCAGTCTCTCCATTTGGCAGCATGGCTCATTGTATGACTCCTTCCTTTTCTTCTTCCTTCAGTCTCTCCATTTGGCAGCTTGGCTCATTGTATAACTCCATCCTTTTCTTCTTCCTTCAGTCTCTCCATTTGGCAGCTTGGCTCATTGTATGACTCAATCCCATCCTCATCTTCAGTCTTTCCATTTGGCAGCTTGGCTCATTGTATGACGCCATCCTTCTTTCTTCAGTCTCTCCATTTGGCAGCGTGGCTCATTTTATGACTCCATCCTTTTCTTCTTCCTTCAGTCTCTCCATTTGGCAGCTTGGCTCAATGTATGACTCTATCCTTCCTTCAGTCTCTCCATTTGGCAGCTTGGCTCATTGTATGACTCCATCCTTTTCTTCTTCCTTCAGTTTCTTCATTTGGCAGCTTGGCTCATTGTCTGACTCCATCCTTTTCTTCTTCCTTCAGTCTCTTCATTTGGCAGCTTGGCTCATTGTCTGACTCCATCCTTTTCTTCTTCCCTTTCCAGCAGGTGGTTGATGTGCTGAGGGAGGCCAGGAGGCCTAACACTAGGAAGTCCTACGCTGTCAAATGGGAAAGATTCTCTCATTGGATGCAGGCTAGAGGGGAATCCTCTTCTCAGGCTGTCCATCCTCTGATCCTGGAATACTTGGCTGAATTTCTTCAGGGTGGTCTTTCATTTTTCTCTATCAAGATCCATGTTTCAGCCATTTCTGCTCATTGTTCTTTTGAGCAACTCATTTTCTCTCATCCCCTGATGAAAATGTTTCTCAGAGGTGCTTGCAACTTAAAACCTCCCAGAAGGGCACCTACTCCAGCCTGGGATCTTAATTTTGTTCTAGAGAAACTCACTCTTCCTCCTTTTGAGCCAGCTGCCACTGCAGATTTAAAGTTTCTCTCTTGGAAGACTTCCTTCTTTGGCTATAACTTCAGCAAGGAGGGTTTCGGAGCTGCAAGCTTTGATGGCTGTGGAGCCTTTTCTTATTTTCCATGCAGATTGTGTCTCTCTGAGAACCAATCCCTCTTTTATGCCTAAGGTGGTTTCTAGCCTGACTCAATCAGTCCATACACCTTACTACTTTCCTAATCCTCAAAATAGAGGTGAAAGGATCCTACATTCTCTTGATGTTCCCAGACAGCTCAGGTTTTACCTGGACAGGACTAAAGATCTTCGGAAATCAGCACAGTTATTGGTCAGTTTTGCCCCTGGAGCTCAGGGCAAAGCTATTTCTAAGCAAATCATTTCTAAGTGGATTGCACATTGTATTACTTTCTGTTATTCCTTTCATGGCAAGGTTCCTCCTCAAGGGGTTAGGACCCACTCCGCAAGAGCAGCTTCCACTTCTGCAGCCTTTTTAAGGGGTGTCCCTACTAAAGACATTTTAGAGGCTGCCACATGGTCTTCTGTTCACACTTCCACAAAGCATTATAATTTGCCTTTGTTTTCTACAGCCAGGGCAGGATTTGCCACTGCTGTTCTGCAGGGCATTCTCTCCAATCCTTGATTCTGTTGGTGCCTCCTCCCTTTTCTCTGGGCTTGGTAATCAACCCATTGGTTAGGACTGCAACAGTGAAATACGATTAACATAGTACAGTTGTGTACACTTACCATAAATGTAGATGTTTGAGTGTATTCACTGTTGCAGTCCTGGTTTCCCTCCCTCCTCCCCCCTTTTTGATCCTTTCCTGTTCTCCTTTCCTAAGGTACAGGCTGAATCTGGTTTTATTTGCCAAAATTTCTTGTGGCTTAAGCTTTGTTTTCTAGGGACTCCTGACTGTTATGGCAAGAAAGACTGAGGAAGTGACGCCGGCTGCCTCCTTTTGTATCGGATGTCCTCACTTCCTTTACCAACTGACAGCTGATGTCATATTTACTTACCTTTGGTATTCTGGCCGATCGAGGGCTACCGGGAGCTGGATAACCCATTGGTTAGGACTGCAACAGTGAATACACTCTAACATCTACATTTATGGTAAGTGTATACAGCTGTACTTTTTTCTTGCCCCATATGACAGGAGCCCCCAAAATAGGAAGCTATTACTTGGTGTGGAACACCTCCAGTAAAAATTAATACCCCTGCCATAATGGCCATAAAGAGGATCGACAGAAAGGATATAGAAAACCAGGGAGATGGAGGGAGGGAAACCAGGACTGCAACAGTGAATGCACTCGAACATCTACATTTATGGTAAGTGTACATAGAACTCTCCCGCCATAGGATCCGAAGTGGTCTCGGGTTCCAATTCTGCAGTAGCCAGGGGCTGCGTAGGCACTTCACTGAAAACCGGTGAACCGGAGACCGGCCCAGCCGAGGCCTTGGAGTCTGGCTTGGGTCTAGGCTGCCTGTCCTTATCTTTGCGTTTTTTGTGCACGCCGTCAGTCGGTTGCTCCAATGGCATAGTGTAACTAAATTTTCTACCGGAGTGTCATTTGAAATCAAAGCATCATTTTATAGTTCGCTTATTGAACCTAGCACAAAAGCGACAACCAGTGACATCGTGGTCTGGGCCTAGGCAAGGGATACAATAAGAATGAAAATCCTTATGAGGTATTTGCTTCTCACAAGAAATACAATTGTTAACTTTTTCTGACATCGGTCTGAGGCAATAAAAATTTTCCCCAACGGGGTACTTAGCTTTATTGAAGACTTCGGATCTGAAATTCGACTTCGAAAATCTCAGGAGTCGGCCGACCGGCACTTGCGAACTGCTTCTGCTTCGGGCACCGCACGGCAAGAAAGACTGAAGAAAATGGCGTTGGATGCATCATGTATACCCCTGGCGCACTGACGTCAGGGAAGAAGCGACAGCAACCGACGCCGGACCAAGACTTTGGAATTCAGGCCGACTGCAGGACTGCCTGATGACAGGATAACCCAAGTGTGATGACTGCAGCAGGGTAACACGATGAACATCCAGGGAGATGGAGGGAGGGAAACCAGGACTGCAACAGTGAATGCACTCGAACATCTACATTTATGGTAAGTGTACACAACTGTACTATGTTCTTCATGTTTCACTGTTGCAGTCATCACACTTGGGTTGACTCCCAAAGCTGAGGAAGGGTGGAGGCAGTCATGAGGTGTTAGGGCTGGCTAGCAGGCCTTGTAAGACTGCTGTAGCAAATACAGCTCTGGATTTAGAAAAAATAGGCAAGTGGTAATGCTTGGTAAAGGTGTGTACAGAACTCCAGGTTGCAGCTTCCAGGATGTCCCTGGTAGGGAATCCCCTGAGAAATGCTGTAGAGGTTGAAGTAGCTCTAGTGGAATGAGTTCTGATCCCCAGAGGGGTAGGTTTTCCATGGTGCTTGTAGCAGGAATGGATGCAGTGTGCTATCCATTTGGGAATGGTTTGCTTTGAAATGGCCTTGCCCGCTGCCACTGTAGCAAAGCTGACTAGCAGCTGGTCACATTTTCAGAAAGGCTTAGTGCTGTCAAGGTAGAACCTGAGCTGTCTGTGCATGTCCAAGGAGTGCAGGAATCTTTCCCCTTTATTCTGAGGATTAGGGGAAAAAGGTTGGTAAATGGATGGATTGGTTTAGAGCCACACTTGATTCCACCTCAGGCATAAAGGAAGGGTTAGTCCTGAGGGAAACCCTGACAACATGGAAAATAATGAAGGGGTCCACCATGATTAGTGCCTGTAACTCAAACACTCTTCTTGCTGAAGTAATAGCTAGATGTAAGGCTGTTTTCCAAGGGAGGAATTTTAACTCTGCTGAAGCAGCAAGTTCAAAGGGGGGGGGAAGTGTGAGCTTCTCCAGTACAATGTTAAGGTCCTAGGTTGGGGTGGGAGCTCTCCTAGGGGGCCTTAAATTGTTAGCTCTTCTCAGGAACTGCTTGATGAGAGGGTGAGAAAAGAGAGAAGGCTCAGTATTATAATGAGCTGGGATGGCAGAGGCATGAATCTTAAAGTATGAGAAGGATAGGCCTCTGTGGAGCAGCCCTGCTAGATAATCAAGGATTTGAGGTAAGTTGGGAAAAGCTGTGTCCTTTCCTTGAGACTGACTCCAAGAACAATATATTTTCCACTTTTCAGCATAGGATTTCCTAGTACTAGGCCTTCTGGCCTCAAGGATGACCTCCAGCACCGGTTTGCTGAGGGATGCTGGTGGTGCATTTAGGGAATAAGCCAGGCTGCAAGGTTTAGGGTTTGCAGCTGTGGATGCAAAATTTGCCCCTCCTGCTGAGATAGCAGGGAAGGTGTCTGATGTAGCTGCCAGGGTGGCACTGCTGTCAGACTGTGTAGAAGTGGGTACCAGTGCTGGCATGGCCAGTCTGGTGCAATAAGGATTGCCCTTGGCCTGTCCTGTTTGATCTTGAATAGTACTCCTGAGAGGAGGGGCAGAGGAGGAAAGGCATAAACTGAGAGGTTTTCCCATGTAAAGGATAGAGCTTCCACCTTCCAGGCTCTGCTGTGAGGGTTCCTGGTGCAAAATTTGCTCAATATGTGGTTTTGGGGGAGACAGAAAGGTCCACCTCCAGTGTTCCCCACCTCTGGGTTAGAAGTTTGAATGAGTTGGGGTCCAGTTTCCACATGAGGGTCCAGTAGATTTTTGCTTAAGCCGTCTGCCAGTGAATTTTGCTTGCCTGGCAGGAATTAAGCTTGTAGGTGCACTTGGATGCTCAAGGCTGTTTTCCACAGAGCCATGGCTAACCTGCGCAGTGGGTAAGAATGACTTCCAACAATAAACTGTTCCACAATCCAGATAAAAACTGGAGATACGGATGTCCAAAAATATTTAATGGTAGAAAAGCACAAGCACGAACACCAAAACACGATATACTGTGTTAACCCAGGTTTCATCCAAATGAAACGGACTTCTTCAGAACAATGAACAAATCCCAATGGGCCATATAAAAACACTTCCAATTACAACAGTTCAAAGAATGCACCTGTACCGAATTACATACACAAACATTTAAAGAAAAAACACACTGAAATAGGTTAAAATAAAACATCACTTAATAGAGAAGCCACATAAACTTATCATAAATACCATAATCAAGACAGTCATGAATTAATGCATTAAAAACAATATGTAACTTATAACACCAATAAAAAGCACTAAAACATTTAGCATATATTCAATCTAGAAAGGAAGCCAATAATAAACTAAAATAACCCAAGAAAGGTTACTAAGTTAGCCCAGAATATGTCTTAGCTTAACAATAGGTGCTATACTGACATTTTCATTAATACCTGGAAAATTCAGGGCATCTAACCGTAGTTGCCAATTTAATTCACATATATCCAAATGGATATCCAGAATTTTCCCCTGTAAATCTTTCCTGAGGTGCTGTATCACACAAAACCTGAACTCATGCCCAGAAGTTGCCAGAACATGTCTTGCTAGGGCATTAGTAACTTTACTATTTTTAATATCCAGTATATGCTCCCTGATTCTTTCCCTAAAGAATCTTGCTGTTTTGCCCACATAAAACATGGGACATTCCTGACATTGTGCAACATAAACCATATTCTGCGTATAACAATCATAGTGTCCTACAATGGGAATTTGAAAATAATTAACCTTAATACATTTCCCAGTTGTTAATATATATTTACAAGTAGAACATCTACCACACCTAAAGTTACCACACTTCTTATCAGTTCTGTTTATATTAAGCCCACTATTCTTATATAAAAGCTCTTTAAAAGATCGATCTCTTTGGACTAAGAATGAGTTCCACCCTGCTTGTTTATGTACCAGATAACTGTGGTGTTGTCTGTCTTTATCAGGAGCTGTCCTGGAAAGATAAGGTATTTGAAGACTGGCAAGAGCATTCTGTACAGCTAGCATCTCTTTTTGATTGATATGCAGGAGAATTTGTTCTGGGCTCCATTTGCCTGCCATGTGAGCCCTGCATGCAGAGTCTGTTGTCAGGGTTTGGGCAGCAAGGGGTTGAGTGAAAGGAAGTCCCTTGTGGTTGCATGCTTCTGCCCACCAAAGGAACTCTGCCCTTGGACAAAGTACGATAGGAATCACTGTTTCCAGGTCCTGAGAATGTTGACACCAGAGACTTTGCAAGTACCATTGAAGTTTCCTCATATGCAGTCTTGCATATGGAATTAGCGGAATGCATGAGGCCATGAACCCTAGAGCTTGCAGTATTTTCCTTGCAGATAGCTGGGTTTTGTTGGCCATTACTTTGAAATAGATTGTCAAATGGACCTGCTTTTCTGGAGGGAGGAATGCCATCTGGGAATTTGTGTTCAAACTTTGCTCCCAGGAATACAATTTGTTGGCTGGTCACCAGTTGTGATTTCTTTTCTTTGATGGTGTATCCCAGTGAAGTTAGAACTCCTTTTACAAATGCCAGGTGCTGAAGTAGCATTCCTAACTGTCCTCCTGAATCAGGCAATCATCCAAGTATGGGTAGATTTGAATATTTCTCTGCCTGCAGTATGCAATGGCTGGAGTCAGGCATTCTGTGAATACTCGGGCGCAGTAGATAAGCCAAAGGGAAGTGTAGAGAACTGATAGTGCATACAACCTGCCCGGAAACGTATTTCCTGCAAGACTCTCTTATGGGGATGTGCAGATAAGCTCCTTTTAAGTCTAGGGTGACTAACCAGGCATTCTTGGCAAGCATAGGAAGAAGCTGTTGCAGTGTAAGCATTTTGAACTTTGGAACCACCAGAAAGGTGTTGAGAATAGATAGATGCAGGATAGGGCACCAAGAGCCCTCTTTTCTGGGCACCAGGAACAGTCTGTAGTAGAAACCCTGTCCCCTTTGTTCTACTGGAACAGGTTAAATGGCCCTTATATGGAGAAGGGAAAGTACTTGCTTTTGAGCCTCTGCCCACTGGTTTGGAGGAAGGTCTGGCAACCCGCTTGGAGTTGGCAGTGAGTGGAAGTAGAATCTGTATCCCTGGGATACAATGTTTAGAACCCATTGGTCCTGAGTAATGGGCATCCAGTTTTCTGCATGAAGGGCGAGTTTTCCTCCTAGGGGGCGCAAGTACTTGGGCATGGCTGGGAAGGATAACTGGAAAGTCATTGTGAACTTTTTCCATATGGGGGTGGCTTACCACTCCCTAGTTTTGAGGTAGAAACACTCCATTGTTTAGATCTCTGCACACTCTGAGACTGTAGTCTTGGCGGTCTGGTTCCCCTGGGTTTGGACTGAGGACTGGAAAGGACCAGTTTTTTGAAGGCCAATGCCTACTGAATCTAGGTGGCTGCACCTGTAAGAAATCTTTGACGGTTTGCATAGCTTTAGCTTTTTCTTCCATCTTTTTAAGAACTTCTTCTGCTTTTGTGCCAAACAAACGTTCCTGATTTAATGGAGCATCAAGTAATTTTGCTTTGACATGATCAGGCAAGGCTTGTTCCTTTAGCCAAACATGCCTTCTCAGTAAAGACCCAGTGACAGTAGCCCTGCAAGATGCTTCTAAGGCATCAAACCCACACTGCAAAGTATGTTTACTAACTTGGTTTGCAGAATGCATTAACTCTTGTAAATCTTTATTTTCTGCACAATCTTGAAGTAACACCATTTTTTTTGTTTAATTAGTTCCATAATATGTTGCTGGTACTTCAACATTTGAAAATGGCAATTCAAAGCCCTGATGGCAAGAGTTGCAGAGGTATATACCTTCTTACCTCATCTATTTAAAGCTCTAGAATCCCTGTCTGTAGGGGTAGGGTTTTTGGCTGTAGTAGTCTAATGCCTTTAGGTCCCTGGGAAATGGTCTCTGGATCCACAGTAGGATTCTTAAAGAAAAATTTGTGACAGTCAGGTACTCTGTAGTATCCGTCAGGTTTTCTAGGAGCTGGTGGTAAGGTGTCAGGAGTAGGATTGGACTCCAAGAAGACATATACAATATCCAGGACAGACCTGTGCTGAGGCAAATCTAAAAATTCCCTGAGTCTCTTTTTGGATTGAGGATAGTCCCGGCATTCCCAGTGGAAATGCTCTCTTAAGGTATGCAAGGTTTCACCAAAAGAAAAATCCTCTGGAAGGGAGGCAGAGGGAATGGATTCCTCTGCTACTGAGTCCTCATAGGTAGATAAGGGTATGTCCTGGTAATCAGAAGGGTCAGAGTCATCAGACTCCTGGTCTGTAGAATAAAAAGGAAATTCAATTCTTTGTCTTTTGGTAGGGGAAGGCTGGCTTCCCCTAATTAGAGTAATAAGGTCTTCAGCCATTCTAAGCATTTGTTTGTGTGGCATGGGAGCCTGAGCATGCACTTTGGACATCAGTTTTCTAGGTGTAGTGCGAACTCTGGGCCTGAGAAACTTAGTAGTTTTAGTTGGAAATGAAGTTGTTGGTTTGATATGAATACCGGTAAGTCAGAATACACCCTCAGAAGCCAGTACGTGCACAGTGGCTCTGGACCCATCCAAGGTAGAGACATCCACAGGTTCCATAGTCGAAAATGCATCTCGCTGCATACCAGATTCCAAATGGGTCTCAGCAGAGGCCTGCAAATCTGTAGAAGTGGGCATCAGGGGCTGCAAAGGCGCCTCACTGAGTATTGGCGGACTGGTGACTATCTTAGCAGAAGTGTCTTTGGCAGTTTTTGACCTATGCGGTCTGTCTCGGTCTTTGCTCTTTTTTGGAAATTGGTAGTCGGATCTTACCAAAGCCAATTTAAAATATGGAGAATGACAGCAAAAGAATTTAGCTACAGAAATAGCCTGATGACAAATGGTTCGGGCATTAAACAAGGCACAAAACTGACAGCGAGGGACGTTGTGGTCTGGGCCTAAACAGGTGACGCATTAAGAATGAAAATCTCTGTGAGGTATTTGCTTTCCACAGGCAAGACAATTGTTAATGTTTTCTGATGTTGTTAGAGCAAGAAAAAAGAATCCCCAATGGGGTACTTAGGTTTAGAAGACTTCAGGTCTGAAACTCAAAAAAAAAAGATGTTATGTACTCACCATAACGTTCCATCTGAGTAGTTGTACTTCATTTGTCTTCAAGCTGTGGGAATACGGATCCATATCAGATCCGAGGTGGCAAATATTACTAGCATCAGCTCCGAGCTCCAGACTCCTCCCCTTACCCATAATACACCTCCACTGCCTTCCATCCCCAGATGGAGTTTGCTGAACTTATACTTAGAACCTGACCTGATAACATACTTGTGATCTATAATGCAGCCCGTAGGCTGAACATGCGCCAAGGTCCAGGGGAAGGAGGGAGGGACAGTTGACAAATGAAGTACAACTACTCAGATGGAATGTTAAGGTGAGTACATAACTTCTTTATCTGAAGTAGTTTACTTCATTTGGTCTTCAACCTGTGGGATAGAGCCCCCAGCTACTAAACCCCTGGGAGGCCCTCATGGAAGGATATTCCTAACACCACGGAGCCAAAGGATGCTCTCCTTCTAGAAGTCAAATCCAATTTGTAATGAGAACTAAATTTATGAAATGAGGGCCAAGTAGCTGCAGAGCAAATGTCATCCAAAGACACTCTAGACCAGAAAGCTGCAGATGTAGCCATGGACCTAGTGGAATGAGCTTTTACCTGACCTGGTGGAGACATGCCTTTGTCCTTATAGACCTGCAGGGCGCATGAAGAAATCCATCTAGCTATAGTGACCTTGGAAATAGGTTTGCCTAAAAAGGGTCTATAGAATGAAACAAACAATTGATCAGATTTACGAAAATGTTTTGTCCTGTGTAAATAGAATCTTAACTTTCTATGAACATCTAACGTGTAGCTTTTATTCCATCCTGTTCGTAAAATTGGGAAAGAATACAGGCAAATTTATAGTCTGATTGAAATTGACTAGTGATGCCACTTTAGGAAGAAAAGATAGGTTGGTTCGATGGGAAACTCTACCTTTATGAAAAATCACATACAAAAGTTTGATGGACAAGACTTGTACTTCCGAAACCCTTCTAGCAGATGTAATAGCTAACAGAAATGCTGTTTTCCACTATCGAAATTTTAGATCTGCAGTTGTGGCAGGCTTGAAAGACAGAGTGACAAGAGCTTGGAAAACCATAGTAGGGTCCCATGGGGGGACAGGATCTTTGACCGGCGGGCATAGCAAAAAGGTGCCTTTGATAAAGGCTTTACACAGTCTGGAAGATGCCAAGGATGCAAAATTCTCACCCACATGAAAATGAGAAATGGCAGCCAACTGAACTTTGACAGTAGAAGAACTAGCTCCATGCTGGAAAATATCAGCTAGAAAATCAAGAATATCGGAAATAGGAGCCATGAAAGGGTCGAAACTCCTCTGAGAGGCCCAGAAAGAAAAACGTTTCCACTTGCTGTGATAAACCTTTATGGTTGAGGACTTATGAGCAGCTACCAAAATAGATTTAACTGAGGAGGAAAGTCCGGGAGTCCTAGCAATTACAGGAACTGGAGCAGCCAAGCCATGAGCTTCAGGCTGTCCAGACTCGGATGGGGCACCCCAGATGAAATCAGATCCTGAATGGGATCTAGTATCCAAGGTGGAGCCAGAAGGGGAAACCAAACGAAGAGAAACCATACATGGAGAGGCCAGAATGCAGCAATGAGGATCACCTTGCTCCCCAGTTGACAGGCTTTCTGCAGAAACCTCAGAATGAGAGGTACTGGTGGGTAAGCATACAGAAGACCGGGAGGCCAAGCATGAACTACAGCATCTCTAGGGGACTCCCCAAGCAGGGGGTTCAGACCGAAAAACCTGCTGCACTTCAAATTGGAAGGAGATGCGAAGAGATCACAGCAAGGTTGACCCCACTCGCTGAAGATCTGTTCCGCTACTGACAGATTCAGAGACCACTCATAAGGCATCAGAATGGTCTGACTTAGCCTGTCCGCTAGAATGTTGGACCATCCCAGAATGTGCGTTGTGATGAGAAAGCAACCGGTTTTGATCGCCCATTCCCACACTCTCATGGCCTTGTGACAAAGGGGGTAAGATCTCCCTGTTTGTTGATATACCAGACTACTGACATGTTTGACTGAATGACAATCGTCCCCAGAGGAAGAAAGCCATGAAGGGCCTGCAGTGCTAGAAGAACCACCCTCAACTCTAGGACATTGATATGCAAGCTGGTCTCAATGGGGGACCACAAGCCTTGGACTGTCCTGCCCGAACAATACCCCTCCACCTGAGTTGGGAGGCATCAGTAGTCACTGTTGTTTGGGTCGGGGCTGGAACAAAGGGTCGTCCCTCCAAAATGTCCGGAGAGCTCATCCACCATATGAGGGACAACCGACAAACTTGAATTAAGTGGATACTGTTATTTCCAATAGGGACCACTGAACTGCTAGAGTCCACTGAAGAATCCGCATGTGTAGCTGAGCACACAGAAGAAGAGTTATGGTCGCTGCCATCGTGCCTAGGGACCTCAACACTAATTCCCCTGTTGGGAGGTGAGAATGGTAGCTCAGGGAGACATGCATCGTGAGGTTTTGAACTCTCTCTGAGGTCAGGAATACTTTGCACTGAAGTCTGTCTATCCTGGCACCAATGTAGTCTGTTACCTGTACAAGCTCTAGGAGAGATTTGGATGTGTTGATTGTGATACCCAAACTCAGGGCAAGTGTCAGAATGTAATCCTTGGTTTGGGAAAGTAGATGCCTAGTGGAAGCAGTGAGGAGCTAATCATCCAGGTACGGAAAGACCTTAATCCCCTGAAGCCTCAGGTGAGCCGCTACAACCGCCATCACTTTGATAAACACCCTGGGGGCTGTGGTGAGACCAAAGGGTAGGGCTCAAAATTGATAATGATTGGTCCCTAGCTGGAAGCAGAGGAACCTCCTGGAGCTTCTGCGTATTTTTGTGCGATAGTAAGCATCTTGGAGATCTAACGAGCACATCCAGTCGCTCTCTTGCAGGTACGGCATGATGGACTGTACTGTGACCATCCGGAACTTCTCTTTGGCAACTGACAGGTTCACGGTAGAGAGGTCCAGAATGGGCCTTAAGTCACTTGTCTTACTGAAAAGTGTTGAGCCGCCATAAGGGGCATTGGCAAAGGACACCTTAAAGGGTTCGGTAACTTGACGCAACCTGAGCCAGGCGTTATGCCTCATGGACACACCAGACCCAGCCACTCCTTCCATAGCATGGGAGAGGAGTCGCATAGACGTATTTGATACCACTTTCAGAGTGGCCATTTTCGCAAAGAACGAAGCCTTGTCCTCCTGCAACATGGACTTGGGTGGAGACTTCTCCAGCTCCTTTACTAGGTCGCATTGGAGTATAGTGACATGGGCCAAGTAATTCAGTGCCCTGATCAAAAAGGTAGCTGAAGCATACACCCGCTTCCCTAAGCGGTCCATCATCCATGACTCCCGGTCAGCAGGGTGGACCGAGGAACTTTCCTGAGATAGTTCCCTCTTAGTGGCTGCTGCTCCTACCATGGCATCTACAGGGGAGCCCTTATTCCAGGAAGGCCTGTCAATGGGGGGACTTAGAATTTTATCAATTTTTTATCAATTTTATAAAGAGTGACTTTCCTGGATTTATAAGTATTTTTTCTGGCTTTCGCTTAAAGTACTGCATCTCGACTGCATTTCACTTAAAAAACAGCTTTGCATATTGTTTTTACTGTACTTGTGTTCAATTTATACTGTTAGCACTTTAAAAAGTTATTTTTTGTTTAATTTAATTGTTAGGCTAACACACTAAAGTGCGCTAGCCGTTTTATAGCATTTACTGTTTGTTACTGTATTTTTTCTCCCTTCTCTGTAAAAAAAGAAAAAAAAAAACAAAAAAGAATATCCTTGTTTTCCCACTTTTCTGAACTAGAATAGTCCAGTCTTCAGATTTTGCTGATCTCTGGGCTTTGTCTTGGTTCCTGTGCTATCCATACCCTTATTTGGATAAGAGGAAGCTTCTTTGTTCACCAGTGGGAGTGGGGAGCACTGAGCAACCTATTTGTCCCTAGAGGATCGGTTCCAGCCCAGCAACTTGTAGTTTATTGGCCATTTTGGGTCAATTCCTGGCTCTTTTCAACCCCCTGCTATAAAGCCCACTTTTGCGCGCTTTTTTACTTGTAATAGACTCAGCACAGCTCCTTGTAGTGTCCTGCAGAGTTCTACAAGCAGCAGAGAGCGAAAGAGTGACTTTCCTGGATTTATAAGTATTTTTTCTGGTTTTCGCTTAAAGTACTGCATCGCGACTGCATTTCACTTAAAAAAACAGCTCTGCATATTGTTTTTACTGTACTTGTGTTGATTTTATACTGTTAGCACTTTAAAAAGTTTTTTTGTTTAATTTAATTGTTAGGCTAACACACTAAAGTGCACTAGCCATTTTATAGCATTTACTGTTTGTTACTGTATCTTTTTCTCCCTTCTCTGTAAAAAAAAAAAAAAAACAAAAAAAATATCCTTGTTTTCCCGCTTTTCTGAACTAGAATAGTCCAGTCTTCAGATTTTGCTGATCTCTGGGCTTTGTCTTAGTTCCTGTGCTATCCATACCCTTATTTGGATAAGAGGAAGCTTCTTTGTTCACCAGTGGGAGTGGGGAGCACTGAGCAACCTATTTGTCCCTAGAGGATTGGTTCCAGCCCAGCAACTTGTAGTTTATTGGCCATTTTGGGTCAATTCCTGGCTCTTTTCAACCCCCTGCTATAAAGCCCGCTTTTGCGCGCTTTAGCGCGAATTAACGCATAGTTGCTCATAGAGCAGCACCGGTTAATCAAGTTTAAACTATTTCTGGCTCCGTAAAGTCTGCTCTTCAGTTTTTCCCTTAGAACTGTTCTACTTGCAATCTAAACAGTCTATACTCTATCTGAAAAGCTCAGCACTTGCTCCTAAAGCATTTTTTATACAGTTAAAGCACTCTTAAACAAAAGAAAGTACTTCATTCACCTAAATTCCCTTGAGGACCCATTTCCCTATAGGTCCTTTCTGACTCAGTTACACAGCAATCTTTTTCACTATTTCTAGCATGTCGAAGGGTCAGTTGCTGGCGTCCTCACCTGTACAGCTGGTGAATCTGGGAATCTTGAGGCAATGTTACAATTGCCTCATGTACACAGACAACCCTCTCCTCCTCCCAACAAATACAAATATATGCGAGAGATGCAACTATATAGCCAAACTGGAGGCTGAGCTCTCTCAATTCAGTACTGGCAAGACCAGTCAGGAGGAGAAGGTAACCACGCACACCACAAACCCAGTCGCACATAGAACTATCACAACTGCAAACCAAACACATAATCACACAAAAACATACTCGGAGGCGCTGATTAAAAATCTACCAAAACAACAGAGGCCTCCAAAGCAGACACCCAAGCAACCGCCACCTCAAGACATAGCACATGCAACGCATAGTTCACAAAGTCAGTGTGCTAAACAGTCACAGCCCTTAAGGCCAAAAAACATGCCAGACACACTTGTAATAGGTGACTCCATAGTCAGACACACTGACGTCCCGCTCACCAGACTGAACAAGGAGAGGGTCACAGTAAGCTGCCTGTCGGGAGCTAGACTCCGCCACATAACACAAGCACTCAGGTCACTCCACAGCAAGTACAAATATGACTCAGTCATTGTACATGCCGGTGTGAACGACCTGAGACGTACCTCCCTGGACTACATGAAGAGAGACATAGAGGAGCTCTCTGATTATGTAGCCCAGGCCGGTATGACCCTGACCCTGAGCAGCATCTTACCCTCACCAAGAATGATGCCACAGTACAAAGACAAAATGATCAGTTTTAACAATTGGCTTAAATACTGGTGTCATTCAAAGGGGATCCAATGTCTGTCTGCTTGGGATGACATGCTTGACAAGCCACGTTGTTTCGCAAGGGATGGCTTGCACCTGTCACCCCCTGGGCTTCCGGATATTGGGCAAGGCTCTTGCCACCCCCATAGTGCCTTTTTTAGGCAAGGTTCAAATGACAAACCTACCTCCCTAGAAAACACAAGTGGAAAAAAACTAAGGGTAATGCTGCTCAATGCCAGAAGTCTAAACCTCAAGATGCACGCCCTCTAAGCCCTCCTCAGTATGGAGAACATCGATGTCTGTGCAGTGACTGAAACCTGGTTCAAGGCTCCTGAGAGCACCCCAGCACTATCAGGTTTTACCTCATATCATGCTTTCCGGCCCCAAAACTTGGACCGAACCACAAAAGGAGGGGGAGTATCCATATTCATCAAAGATACCCACACCTCCAGGTTAGTGGCAATGCACTAAGCATCGGAGACCATCCAGGTGCAACTAACCATAGGCAAGACTGCCTTACAGTTTGTAGCATGCTACACACCACCCTCTCAAACTCAGGAACCCCACACAGCTTTCCTGAAAACACTGGAGAGTATGAATGTCTCTCCAAATACCATCATATTGGGAGACTTCAACTACCCAAACATTGACTGGGAACATTACTCAAGCCCCAACACCCTAGCCCAAAGGTTCCTAGAATTCGTAAACTCAAATGCAATGGAAAGTACAGTTTTGTACCTACCATAAATGTAGATGTCCGATAGGAATGCATCTGCAGTCCTTACAAATGGGTTGTCCTGTCGTCAGGCAGCCCTTCGGTTGGCCGGATTCCAAAGTTTGGGTCCGGCTTCGGCTGGTGTCGCACTTCACCCGACGTCATAGCTGCAGTTCTTCGGGTATAAAGGCATCAGCCGACGCCATTTTCCTCAGTGTTTCTTGCCCCAGATGCCAGGTGCCCTCTTGGATGGCTAAATTTGGGTAAATGCCAATGTTTCCAAATAGCAGAGAGCAAACACATAAAATAAGCATGTATGTACATATATACAAACAAATACACCATAATAGATCCCCCCCAAGCTAGCTGAAAGATGGCAAGTACCCTAGGAGTACCACAGAGGGGAAGGCGGGTGGGTAATCCTGACTGCAGATGCATTCCTATCGGACATCTACATTTATGGTAGGTACAAAACTGTACTATGTCCTTCAAGGATGCATCTTCAGTCCTTACAAATGGGTAGAATACCATAGCCAAACTAGGGGAGGAGGAAAAAAGAGAGATTATGGTGTAGCTAGGATCCCTTGCAAAACAGCAGTGGCAAAACCTGCTCGGGATCTAGAGTATAAAGGTAAATTATAATGCTTGGCAAATGTATGCACGGAGGTCCAAGTAGCAGCCTCTATAATGTCCTTGGTAGCCACCCCTCGTAAGAAAGCTGTAGTAGTGGCTGTAGCCCTTGTGGAGTGAGGCCTGATGTTCTCTGGAGTTTTCTTTCCGTGGAAGGAGTAACAAAATCTAATGCAATTTCCTATCCACTTGGAGATTGTCTGTTTTGAAATTGCTTTTCCTTCCCTTCCTGTTGCATATGCTACTAGAAGCTGGTCAGTTTTTCTATTGGACTTGGTCCTGTCCAGGTAGTAGCGTAATTGTCTATGCACATCCAAGGTATGCAACAGTCTTTCTCCCCTGTTCTGTGGGTTGGGGAAGAATGTAGGTAGGTGGATAGCCTGGTTTAAAGACACTCTGGATACCACCTTAGGCATAAATGTAGGATTTGTTCTCATGGACACTCTGTCTTGATGGAAGATCAGGAAGGGTTGCACTGCCATTAATGCCTGTAGTTCAGAAACCCTTCTTGCTGAGGTGATTGCCAGCAGGAAAGCAGTTTTCCAGGATAAGTATTGTAATTCTGCTGTTGCTGCTGGTTCGAAAGGAGGAAGTGTCAATTTTTCTAGCACAAAGTTCAAGTCCCATGGTGGCAATGGTGGTTTTCTAGGAGGTTTTACATTTTTAATTCCTCTCAGAAACTGCCTGAGCAGAGGATGTGAGAAGACAGGGGGATCCAAGCTGTATTCTGCCGAAATAGCTGATGCGTGTATCTTGATGGAGGAATAGGACAGACCTGTATGGAAGAGCTCTGCCAAGTACTCCAGGATGTTGGCTTTACCAGTGACGCATCTTTTCCCTTTGCAGTACTCCAAATGAGATATCTTTTCCATTTTGCTGCATAATTCTTTCTTGTTGAAGGTCTGCGAGCCTCAAGGATAATGTCTTTAACCCTTTGGGATACATTTGGGTTAGTTGCTCTTATGTAATGTTCCAGGCAGTCAGCTGCAGAGTTTTCAGGTTTGGATGCAGGATGTTGTAGCTGTTCTGTGTTAACAGCAATGGGATCAGGGGTAGTGTCCACATTTGTTCCCGAGACATGCTCCTCAGTAATGGGTACCAATGTTGTCTTGGCCAGTCTGGAGCTATTAGAATGATCCTTGGACGTTCCTCTTTGATCTTCAAAAGCACCTTGTGCATCAAAGGAAGTGGTGGGAATGCATATGCTGTCAGGTTTTTCCAACTGAAAGATAGGGAGTCCACCTTCCAAGCAATTGGGTGGTACGTCCTTGTGCAGAATTTCTTTAGCTGGTGATTGAGTGGGGATGCAAATAAGTCTATTTGTGGTAGTCCCCATTTTCTTGTGATGGCTTTGAAGATGTCCGGGTGCAGCATCCATTCGTGGGCATCCGTGGTAGTTCTGCTTAATATGTCTGCTAGAATGTTTTCTTTTCCCGGTACAAAAATTGCCTGCAACTGAATGTTGTAGCTCAGAGCCACATTCCATAGGTCCAGTGCCATCCGGCATAGAGGGTATGAATGTATGCCTCCCTGTTTGTTGATGTACCACATAACTGTGGTGTTGTCTGTCCTTATCATCAACTGTCCTTCTTGGAGGAATGGTCTGAATGTCTGGATTGCCAATTTTACTGCCAGCATTTCCTTTAGATTTATGTACAGGTGCAGCTGATCTTGAGTCCATAAGCCTTGTATGCACTTGTCCAGCATGTGGGCCCCCCAACCGAGGTCTGAGGCGTCCGTTGTGATGGTTTGGCTTGGTTGAATGCTGTAGAAGGGCAAACCTGTGTTCGATTGACAGGCCTGAGCCCACCATAGAAACTCTTGCTTCAGGCATGGTATTAGTGGAATTTTGGTTTCTAGACTGTGTTTGTGTTGAGACCATAAATTCTTCAGGTACTACTGTAGCTTTCTCATATGCAGTCTGGCATGAGGGACCAGAATTATGCAGGATGCCATGAAGCCCAGGGCTTGCAGTACTTTTCTTGCTGTTAGATGGTTCTGCTTTGTTAATGCCAAGAAGTAGAGAGGAAGTTGTTCTTGTTTTTCTACAGTTAGGAATGCCATCTGCTTTGATGTGTCCAGCTCTGCACCTAAAAAGGTTATTCTTTGGGATGGTATCAGCCTTGACTTTTTTATATTGACTGTATATCCCAGGGCTTGCAGCAAGTAAATGACTCTTTGTAAGTCTTCTGTTAGCTTGTTTTTGTTGTCCGCTTGTATCAGGCAGTCGTCCAGGTAGGGATAAATTTGGATTCCCTGAAGTCTGCAATGAGCGATTACTGATGCCAGGCATTTCGTGAACACTCTGGGCGCAGTAGATAAGCCAAAGGGCAATGCTGAGAATTGATAATGCTCTGATCCTGCAAGAAATCTGAGGTATCTTCTGCAATTTGGTCGTATGGGGACGTGCAGGTATGCCTCCTTGAGATCTAGAGTTACCAGCCAAGACTCCTTGCCCAGCATGGGAAGAAGCTGCTGTAGAGTCAGCATTTTGAATTTTGGAACAATGAGGAATGTGTTTAAAGCGGACAAGTCGAGAATAGGCCTCCATTTTTTCTCTTTTCTGGGTACCAGGAAGAGTCTGGAGTAAAATCCCTTTCCTAGTTCCATAGATGGTACCTTTTCCACAGCTCTCATTCTTACTAATTGAGCTATTTGTTTTAGAGCTTCTATCTTTTGATTTGGTGGTAGGTTTGGCATTCCCCTTTTTCCTGGTAGAGTATGGAAATGAAACCTGTAACCTTGGTCTATAGTTTGCAAAATCCACTTGTCCCTTGTGATGTAATGCCAGTTCTTTGAAAATAAGGCTAGCTTTCCGCCTAAGGGTGCTGCTAGCTGTTCCCTGGTAGGCGGTGCCAGAGCCAAGTCACTGTGATTGTCCTGTTGCAGTGGTAGTGGCTGTGTCTGTGCCTCGCTGGTTGTTGCCCTGCCACTGGCGTCCCTGTAGGCACCCCTGGATTGATTTCTGCCTCTTGAACGCCTATTCCTGCCTCTCTGTGCTTTAGAGGAGTCTGGAAAGGACCAATTTTGGAGGGCCAGTTCCTGCTAAACCTTGGAGGTTGGACCTGTAAGAAGTCTTTCACTGTTTGTACAGATTTTGCCTTCTCTTCCATTTTCTTCAGTACCTGCTGTGCAGGAGAACCAAATAAATTGACCTTGTCCATGGGAGCATCTAATAGTTTTGATTTGACATGGTCCGGCAAGGTCTGTTCTTTCAACCATGCATGCCTTCTGATAACTGTGCCAGTCATGGCTGATCTAAAGGAAGCCTCCAGTGCATCACAGCCGCATTTTAAAGAATGGTTACTGACTTGCTGAATGTTATGCACCATTTCCAGAACATATTTCTTATCTAAAGATTCATCAGAGGACAGTTTCTTAGTTAACTGATCAAGCATAAACTCCTGATATTGGATCATATGAAATTGACAGTTCAAGGCCCTAGCTGACAGAGTAGCAGAGGTGTATACTTTTTTACCCCATCTCTAAGGACCTGGATTCCCTTTCAGAGGGAGGGATTTTAGCAGAGGTAGATGCTACTGCCTTAGGCCCCTGGGAGATAGTCTCGGGATCTGCAAAAGGAGCCTTGTATAAATGGTGATGTGTGTCCGGGACCCTGTAGAACCTATCGGGCTTAGCAGGGGCTGGAGGTAAAGAATCAGGAGCAGTACAAGCATCATTAAATGCATCATCTACAACAGAAAGAACTGGAGGTATAGCTAAAGGCCTATGTTGTGGTAAATGCAAAAAGGTCCTAAGCCTTTTCCTGGAGTCTGAGAAATCTTGGCCCTGCCACTGAAATTGTTCCCTCATGGCATGTAAGGTTTCCCCAAAGGAAAATTCCTCAGGTGGAGAGGCTGAAGGAATCGACTCTTCAGCATCAGAGTCTTCGTAAGGAGAATAAGGAGCCTCTGGAGGGTCTGTATTGTCTGAATTATCAGAGGAATCATCCGTGGATACTGGCTCAGGGGGCTCTGCTCTAGGTCTCTTCTCTGGAGGTGGATGAGAAGCCCTGTCTGGATGAGGCTGGGATCCCCTTATTAAAGAAATGAGATCCTCTGCCAGAGAAAGCATTTGGGAACTGGAGCTGGGCCTGTGAGAGGGGGGCTTAACAGGCACAGTCTTAGTAGCTTTAGCTGCTTTATCCCTGGCAAAGGCCTTAATGGACATGGCTGCAGGAGGCCTAGCAGCTCCACCTGCAGGGGTAGATATATCCAAGGGAATAGTGTCCGATAATTCCTGAGAAACCACAACAGCAGGTTGGATTTCAGAAGCCGATTCTACCAGGTTAGAAGAGGCCTCGGTAGAAGGCATGGTTTCGGCTGAAGAAAGAACCACTTGCTCGGTTTCGGCCGAAACCGAGACACTCGCGGTTTGCTTAACCGCGGTTTCGGCCGAAACCGCGGACCACGAGTGTCGGTCCTTTTCTTTGCGTTTTTTGGTAATTTGTGTAGTCGGAGGATCCGACGGCATAATATAGGCAAAATCAGAGCCGAAAAACTGCTCAGCAAACTCCGACCGACGTCTAAGCGTCCGTCGGTTAAAAGAAGCACAGGCTAGACAAGCTTCTACTTCGTGGTCTGGGCCTAAACAAGGTAAGCAGTAAGAGTGGAAATCTTTATGAGGTATTTGTTTCCCACAAGTTAAACAGTTATTCACTTTTTCTGACATTGGCTGAGGCAAGAAAGAGTCCCCAACGGGGTACTTAGCTTTTTAGAAGTCTTCGAAGTAGTATTCGGTAGTAGTAATCTCTGGATCTGACCGACCGGCACTTGCGAACAGCTTCTGCTTCGGGTGCCACGCGGCAAGAAAGACTGAGGAAAATGGCATCGGCTGATGCCTTTATACCCGAAGAACTGCAGCTATGACGTCGGGTGAAGTGCGACACCAGCCGAAGCCGGACCCAGACTTTGGAATCCGGCCGACCGAAGGGCTGCCTGATGACAGGACAACCCATTTGTAAGGACTGCAGATGCATCCTTGAAGGACATCAACTAGTCACCATTCCCACAAGAGGAGACAATATATTAGACCTGATCATCACAAACATGGGGACAAAATGCTCCACACCGGAAGTATATCCCTCTTTGGTAAGATCAGATCATAAATTAATCTCACTGGAAATCCACATCCCGCCCCCACCCCCTGCACAAGACCACAGTGAAGAACTTCTCAAAAGCCAACTTCACACTTCTTAAGACTGAAGTGGTATCCTTCAAGGCCCCTGGGCCAGTGGAAACCACAACCCACACTGCTGAATCCTTTGCAAATGCCTTCTACGGGCACCTTCAAGAATGTATGGATCATGCAATCCCAAATAAAACCAAGACCCATTCCCCCAAAGGCAGGCGCCCAGTCTGGTGGACCCCAGCCATAAACAAACTTTACAACAGGAGGAGGAAGCTACTACATGACAGAGCAAAATCCCTAAAAGGGAAGGCATCTCTGATCAGTACTAGCAAAAAACTACGATCACTCATAAAATCATCCAAGGCCAACTTTGAGAGAAAAATCGCAAAAGACAATCACAAGGCCTTCTTTAGCTATGTTAGAAACCTGGGTGGAAATTCCCAGATATGCTCAGAGTTAGTCCAAAATGACACAAAATACACTGAACCCAGTGACATTGCCAACATTCTGGCAGACAGGTTCAGTGCAAATTTCTCCTCCCCCTCCCCCCCAAAGGAGAAATAACTATCCCAGCAGAGTGTAGCCTCCCTAACATCTCAGATGCCCAGGTGAGAGCCGCCCTCTCTAAAGCTGAAGACACAGCGTCAATGGGACCAGACGGTGTCCCGGGCTGTGTACTACATGAACTCCAAGAGGAATTAAACCCACACATAAGGCTGCTGTTTAATCTTAGCCTTACTATAGGATATGTACCCAAAGAGTGGCGTACGGCAACAGTGGTCCCACTTCACAAAGGCGGTGCTTCTACGGACCCTGGAAATTACCGCCCCATAAGCTTGACGAGCCTGGTCTGTAAAGCTATGGAGAGGATCATTATGGAACTCATAAACAAAGACATTGGGGACCTACAGACATTGGATCCTACCCAATTTGGCTTTGTCAAGGGCAGATCCTGCCTTTTGAACCTGGTCAACTTTTTTGAAACAGTCACTAAGGCCATTGATGAGGGTAAGACAGTTCACACAGCCTACCTTGACCTTGCAAAAGCCTTTGACACAATACCCCACTCGGGCATCATAGACAAACTCACCAGCTTAAATGTCAACCAATATGTCACAAGATGGGTTGCAAACTGGCTCAAGGACAGAACCCACAGGGTCAGAGTTGCTGGAGCTATGTCAGACTCTAAGCCAGTCATAAGCGGTGTCCCACAGGGCTCAGTCCTGGGACCCCTCTTGTTCGGCATTTATTATTCAGAAGTACAGGCAAACATAGGAGGTTTGTGGCTGACAAAGTTTGCAGATGACTGCAAACTGGGCGCCATAATTGATACTCCAGTGGACACAAACATCCTTCAGAGAGGCCTCATAGAAACGGATAATTGGTGCCAGAGCCATGGCCTTAAGCTAAACACCAAAAAATGTATAGTCATACCCTTTGGGAAAAACAAGGTACCCACAAATTACCACATAGGTGGTAATCCATTAAGTACGGAAGAGGTAATCAGGGACCTAGGGACCCAGGTTGACAGTAACCTCTCATTTGACACACACATTGCCAAAGTGGTTAGGAAGACCTTCTACAATGCCCACCTTATCATGAGGGGTTTCACATCTAGATCAAGAGAGGTCATTGTGCCCCTGTACTCTTCTCTTATCAGGCCAAAGATAGAGTACAATGCCCCATTTGGGATGTATCTTACCCGACACCTGCAGCAGTTGGAAAGACCCCAAAAGTTCCTCACCAAGAGGATAAAGGGTCAAACATATGTCATATGCTGCCCGACTGAAAAAGCTCCAGCTCTATTCAGTCGCATACCGCCTACTCAGAGGTGATCTGTGCCTGACCTACAAGGCCATGTCCAATATGGAATTAATGGACATGCTCCACCTCAGAAAATCCAAATCCATCAGAGCCACGAGAGCAAGAGACTTAAACCTCAACACAGAAATAAATAGGACGTGCTGGAGGGACAGATTCATAACCCAGAGGCTCCCTACACTCTGGAACAGAATCCCAATCCATGTTAGGCAGAGCCCCTCACTAACTCTATTCAAGAAAAATCTTGACGAGTGGATGGGAGATCGTAGGTTTACCCCGGGGGTCATCTCTGTGTCACTACTAGCCAGAGACACAATAAACTAAACCCTAAAGGGTAGAGTATTCTCATCCTAAGGGGTGGTGAAAGCCACACACACTCTGGCTAGGCTTATAAATGCCCTAGGGCAGATAGCCTAGTACGAACCTATGAACCTATCAGGGCACTTGGGGATAGGCTCCACTGTATCCGGTTCCTTCCACGCCTGCGTGGTGATCAAATCCACTAAAGGATCTGTGGGAGGGAACACCCAGGAAGTAGACGGGCCCATGCTGAAAGCTTCCAGGAGCACACTCATCAGAGGAGGGCTTGGGGGTAGTCCAACCTCCCCACTGGCGCAGGATCTCCATGATGTCTCCAAAGGAGACATCCTCAGGAGGCGATCTTGGAGAGCCCTCCCCATCATCTAAATCTATGTCCTCGGTTAGGGACTCGGGGGAGTCCAAGTGCCTCCTCTTGCATGTATGCTTGCGAGGCACATCTCCCGTGGGGCTCTCATGGGAGCACTCGCAAGCCATTTGTTCCTCTGGGGGAACCGTCTGGGGTTCTTTGAGCACAGGCTGTCCCTTTGGTAAGACAATGGGGACCGTAGACAGAGCCGAGGGGGTCTGGGCGGAGTCCAAGGGGGCAGTCAGGGGTCTCGATCCAATGGAGAGGATCCTTTCTACCACATCGAACACTGGAGAGTGGACCTCCAGGTAAGCTAATAAGGAGGCCGGTCTCCCCAGGTCTGACATGAGAATTGGAGCCGGTCCTGAAGTGGACAGAGCTCCAAGGGAGGGAACCTGGCCCGACACAACGTCTGAGCCGATGGAAAAGGTTCCACTCCCTCAGATCCAACACCCAAGCTCTGGGTCCGAGAGCACCTCGGATCCAAACTGGTCTGATTAGAGATGCTCCAGGCAGCTGTCGGCGTCGAGGAAACAAGGACCATTGGCGCTGACCCCCGACCAAGGCCAACCTTGGATCCGAGAACTCCAAAGCCTAAGGTCGGATTGGAGAAGGAGAAATGGGTTGAAAAAAAGGAAGTGAGCTCCCCCCTCCAGAGGGAGGAGGGCTGGAAAGACCCCCATCTGGATCTGTGTATGGATAAAGCACCTCATCATCTTATCCAGATCTGATAAGGTGCGGGTTGACCGTGATGAGGCCAGGGACTCCGACTTGGCGGGTCGGGGAACCATGGCCCAGTCGAGACTAAACGTGCCTCCTCCAGCTCAGTGGAGAACCTCAGAGACTGGAGCAAAGGGGAGTCACGGATCCATGCTAACTTGCTCGGAGAAGCGAGGTCCAGGGACCTCTTCCTCTTTTCCCTCGTCTTTGATTCTCTCTCTCTCCTGTTCTCTACCTCTCCTCTGCTCCACTACCACAGGCTTAGATGCAGGAGTTTGTGTCCCAGCCTGGGAGGGAGGGAGGGAGGGGAGACCAGATGAAGAAAAGTGGGAGAGGCAGTCACAGCAGCCTCTGTGACTGAAGCCAAAGATAAGGAAGGAGGATCAGTAGCAGGCAGAAGACATTTGAGGGCCAACTTGGCCTTCGTATCTTTTAACGCTCAGGGGGGTTGAACCCTGCACAAATGGAGCACTCCACACTAAGGTGGGCCAAACCTAAGTACAATACACACACACAGAGTGTGATCATCCACTGGGGAGAGCTTATGGCCACACTCTGTGCAGTGCTTAAAGACAAGCTTTTCAGCCATCTTAAGAGAAAGAAAGAAGCCTTAAAAAAAAAAACAGGCAAAAAGCTTTCTTTACTCTAACAGACACACACCAACTCACCACACTAGACTATAGACAGCACTAAAGGGGGAGGGGCACCACAAACATCTCTATCTAAACAAACCTACATTCGACGCCAAAGAGATGGGAGGGGAGAAGGGGTACCTCAACTAACCTAGATCGGCTAATAGAAACAGAATTTTTTTAACTTATAGTAGAGAAATCACCCACTGCTAGCTGGAGCTCTGAAGACATGATGTATAACAAATCGCAGCAAACGAGATCTGGGGATGGAAGGCAGTGGAGCTGTATTATGGGTAAGGAGAGGAGTCTGGAGCTTGGAGCTGATGCTAGTAATATTTGCTGGCTCGGATCCAATACAGATCCGTATTCCCACAGATTGAAGACCAAATGAAGTAAACTACTTCAGATCAAAAACTTCAGGTAGTGGCCAACCGACACTTACGAACTGCTTCTGCTTCGGTCTCCACCTCGGCAAAAAAGACTGGTGTAATGGCATCAGCTGCATGTTTTATACCCCTGATGACCTGACATCATGGAAGAAGTGACAGCAACAGACACAGAAATTCGAAGACTCTGGTATTCTGGCTGAATGAGGGCTACCTGCAGGCAGATAACCCAAGTGTGATGACTACAACAGTGAAACACGAAGAACACATTATATTTTCTTTTCCTGGTCAGGTTGCTTTTTTAGCTTTCAATTAAGTTATCTTCCATTTTATTTTTCTCTCTAACAAAGCAACATTATACTGGCATTTGTGACTGTAGGTATTGCAACGTCTGTCTCTCCGACTTCTTATTTTCATTATCCTAGCTTGTTTAATGCATTCAGTCTGCTGCACGACTGCACAATGTATGTATTATCTTCACAGTTGTTCTGTTGCATAAAGCCAACCATTAGACTTTTGTGTCCCTCTTAAAAAAACAAGCTCAAGACATTCCATATCTATCACTTCATTTTTGCACTGTCTTTCCCATTTACCTATTTCATATTTATTTGCAGAATTTGTTTCAGATTTGCTATCCATTCATACTGTTTAGGGACCACATCCTAAGTCATTCTCCCACTACATTCTCGGCAACAGTTTCATCTTTTTATTCTCTTCTCTTACAGACTTCAAACTTCTTTGCAGCTTCACTTGCTCCCTCATTACAGCAATAGGACTGTTTATGAATGTGATATAAACATTCATTTACTCCAGAAATTGCACAGTTGGAGTTAAAATTCACAGCCAGATTTATCCTTTTCATAAAGCTGCAAGGCATCCACATATTTCGGCATATCAGACATACTTTTTTCTGTAAGGCAGCACTGCTTTGCTGATGGTGGCAAGTTTATTATTAAGCAACTATATATTTTGAAGGTGCTTTTATTAATTCCTCCATAAGATCTTGCTTTGAATTAACACTTTCTAGCTGTGAAAAGACATTCTCCTGCTCTTCTCCATTGTTAGCAGGCTGACTCATTTGCTTAGTAACACTTGGTTACTATGACAACATGCTCGTTTTCCCATAGCTGCAGCTTTACCTTAAAAGCAGAACACGTTTCTTCTAGCTTCAAGGAAAAAAAATTATACCACACAGTTTTTGTCTCATAACCTTTTTCATGCCACAAGATTTTCTTTCTTGTAGACACATGGTGAAATCAATGCTCAGGACATACTACCATGTTTACATTTCATAGTAGTGCCTTCAACTAATTCAGGACACCATGCAAAACACCTTTTCACCTTCTCTTATTGGTTCTTCCATTGTCTGCATCCTTTATCCCCCTAAATTAGTAAGCTGAAACATATCAGGGGTTTTTGCATGCAACTGCTATGAGGTCCTTAAAGAAAGTCATTAACAGTGATGACCTAAGGGAACTGGGGTGTGAAATGGCAGACCTTCTGCAGTTTGTCTCGCAGGAAGAAAATAGGTTCAGAGAGGCAGCCTTCGCTGACCTTCTACTGTATTATTTGGAATAATTCTCTATAAAACTTCCTAAAGGAAGTGGGTAACTAGGTACTCTGTGGGTGTGTGTGGGGGGGTCCAAATCTGGCTCTAAGTATTTTATCTGAAAAAGGCATTTATGCTCCTTGTTTCCAGATGCTCATATACCGAAGAGTTCAAGGTCTTTTTGTAAAGGGAAGAATGGAAGACTTAATGGGGTAGTGGTCAGGGATAACAACACATAGCCTCTTGAATCTGCTAAGGGTTGCCAATTCTACAGCCTGCACTGGAGGGTCTTAATGGGCCTGAAGGAACTAAATAATAGGGCCTACTGCACAAGCCTAGCAGGTCAACATCTGTTCCTGAGGACTCCAGTGGCAGGAAAACTGGCACCAGGTCCACTCTAGTCAGGTGGATAGATGATAGGAGCTCCAAAATTGCAGATGCCAAGAACCCTGATGTCAGCAGACTTTGATGCCAGGAATGCTGATGCTAAATAAACCAGTACCAGCTGGGCTTAGGTTACAGAGACTGATATGACACCGAGAAAGCCACTGCTGGAAGAATCTGCACCAGAGGGGCCAAATGCCATGCTGGAGGAGCCAAAGGAACTGGCTGTTGCACCAGTGATGGTGTTAATGGTGCCAGAGAAACTGGTGCTGGTGAAAAAGTAGCACCTGGTGTAGGAAGGGAAAGGAGGACTCCTGCTACCCAGAATCATTGGGCATAGGGAAAGAGGTATTTGAGTCTTGAGCATCTGGCCAATATTTACATCAGCTAATTTGTCACAGCTGATGGCCTGGACTGCCAGTTGTTGGCTCCTTAACCTGAAAGTCAACAGCCTGGACAAAACAGAAGAGGCCTGGACTTGTAAAAGGGCTGGATTTATGGATTTAACAATTATCAAGGGGCTTTTTATAAATTTCTCTGGTACCTGAAAAGCATCCATAATAACCAGGTTAGCACAACATGTAGCAGCCATGGTTTCAGACAGTGCTGCCAATGAAGAAGAAACCTGCTCATGTAAAACAAGGAATCTTTCTACTACATACAGGTTTAGAGGGGACAGCAGCAGCAGAAGAGAAAGAAGGAGACTGCGTAGTCTGAAGGAAATAATATTCCTTCTGAACACTTGAAAGTTTCAGAGAGAGAGAGAAGAAAAGCTTGTAAGGCCTTTCTATTGCTTGGGCAAGCAGTAACATTAAATCCTTGAAAAGGTCTGCAACAACTAATTTTGTGAAATTCTGCTACGCAATGTAGACCCTTAACATGGCTATTGGGAGGTGGAATAGCCCCAAATCAGATACATCTGAAAAATGGGGAGGCATTTATCATGAGCTAAAACAATGCAGGCCCAGGCCCAACCATGAAGAAAGTAAGAAAATGATCATCATTAAAAAGGGACACATTTCTTGAGAGCTTGTAAATTAATATGGAGAATAAAAAGAAATGGAAAAAACTCACACATTCTGCTAGACAAAGTTATAAGAGTTACTACAAAACTAGTTTTTGATGAAATCAGAGTCTAGTGTTATCTTTATAATGATGTTCCGTATGACTGTGAACAATTGGAGAGTGAGGAAAGGGTAGTGAATGGCAGAGATGAAGAAGAGTGCTTTATAGCCTAGAAAAATGCACATTGGTCTTAATGTCCACATGTAAATCCTAGAAATTATTGAAGATGGATGTACCATTATTTACAGATCTCCCCAAATCACATAGAACAGTTGTGTAAAATTTTACCATAACCATAGATGTGCTTCTCTTCTATATGCAGCAGTAGTCATCACATTAGGGAGTAGTCCACCTCTGGCTGACTCTTACATCCAGCCTGCATACAAATGTTTACATACTACTGTGAGGTAACTGACACCGCACATCACTCCACGTATGTCGGTCATAAAGAGACATCGGGTATAAAGTGAACTTCAGCATGCACCAACCTCAGAACTGAATCCCGCCAAGTACCAGCCTGAGCCTAGGAGAAACACAAATCACCAGAAAAGAACAGACAAGCACCAGGGGGATTGCAGGGGGGACAGCAATACTTCAGCCAGCATATAGAAGAGAAGGGCATCTACAGTTATGGCAAGATTTTACACAACTATTCTATTTCTATTCATATGCTGCAGTACTCATCACATTAGGGAGAATGCCAAAGCTCAGGCTTGGGAAAGATTAGAGGGAGGAGGAGCAGAGGCTTTTTCTACAAAATCCTGTAGAATAGTTTTAGCAAATCCAGCCCTGGACATGGAGATGACATCCAGTTTATGATGTTTAGTGATGGCATTAAAGTGGACCAGGTAGCTGCCTTCAGGATAGAACAAGTGTCTACGCCCTTGAAGAAAGCCCCAGAGGATGATACTGCTCTAATGGAGTGTGCCCTTACTGGGGAAGAACGGCTCTTACCATAAGCTGTATAACAGAAGGAGGCCACTTTCCAGGAAGAAATAGTTTGCTTTCAGATTTACGGATCATTTTTGTTTTGTCAAGGTAATATCTGAGTTGTCTCTGCACATCCAAGGTGTGCAGAATCCTCTCACTGGAAGAATGAGAAGGAAAAAAAGGTAGGAAGGTTAATAGACTGATTAAGGGATAATTTGTTGACCACCTTGGGCATAAACAACAGGTTAGTATGTAATGACACCCTATCTCTGTGGAAGACTGTAAAGGGGGGATTAGACATCAAAGCCTGCAACTCTGAGACCCTTCTGGCAGAGTTAATGGCCAGTAGTAGACCTGTTTTCCATGTGCAGTGCTGCAGGGAAGAGGAACTTGCTGCCTCAAAGGGTGCCAATGTAAGCTTCTCTAGCACAAAACTGAGATCTCAAGGAGGAGGAACTGGTTTCCTTGGTGGTCTAACATGAAGGACGCCATTAAGAAACAGCTTACCATCCAATCTAGAGGCTAAGGGAGGAGACATAGGCAGACAAGCTGAAATGGCTGAAAGATGGGCCTTCACTGAAGAATAAGCAAGGCCACTCTTCATTAGTTCACACGGGTAGGACAATACCACCAGAACATCCATGAATAGTGGTTGTAGGTCCTTCTTGTGACACCAGATGGAAAACCTTTTCCATTTGTAAACTTAGGATTTCCTAGTAGTGGGTTTTTTGGCCTCCTGCAGAACTTGAAGCACGTCCTCCGAGAATAGGTGTCTAAAGGGAATTAAAACCCCATCATCCACAGAGTCAGGTTGAGAGTTGATAGCTGTGGATGTATTAAGGTTCCTTTCTTGTGTGAGTAGATCCATCCTGTGGGGTAACATGTGATGACTGCCCCGGCTGAGTGCAGGAGAAGGGGGAACCAGTGCTGCCTTGGCCAAAAGGGAGTCACCAGCACAATTTTTGTTTGGTTCTGCTGAATTTTTTGTAGGACCTTCTGAAGAAGAGGTAAGGGGGAATGCATACAGAAACATTCCCTTCCATGAAAAGGATAGTGTGTCCACCTTCCAGGCCAAGGGATGTGGGACCCTATCACAAAACTTTGGAAGATGTCTGTTCATGGCAGATGCAAAAAGATCTACTTGAGGCATACCCTAACAATGGATCAGGTCCAAAAACACATCTCTGTGTAATATCAATTTGTGGGACTTGGTTATGGACCTGCTTAATGAGTCTGCCACCACATTTTGAGCTGAAGGGAGGTAAACTGCCTGAACAGAGACTTGGCTTTGTAAAGCTAACTCCCAGGCTTGCAAGGCTAGTCTGCATAAGAGGTAAGATTTTGTTCCCCCCTGCTTTTTTGATGTACCAAAGGACCGTGGTGTTGTCTGTGAACCACCTCAAGGCCCCTGGCATTAGTTTGGGTTTGAAGACCTGTAGGGCAAAATGAGGGTCCTCATCTCTGACACTGACATACTCCTTTGTTTGGGAATCCAAACATCCCTGACCCTCCAAGACTATAGGTTCACACCCCATCCTATGTCTGAGGTGTCTGTGTATAACTCTTGAGAGGGGAGAAGAGGCTGGAGGGAGAGACCAGGATTTTGGTCACCTGTAGGATCCACCAATTCAGCTACTTTCTTATGCACGGTAGGAGTGGAATCATGAAATCCAGGGGGTGGGAGTACTGCATCCAGACTGTCTTTAGGAACCATTGAATCTTCGTCATGTGTAACTTGGTCCAAGGAAGCATTGGGACCATAGATGCCATAAACCCTAAGATGCACAGGAAGTCCCTGGCAGAGATTGAAGGGGTAAAATACTCTGGAAATAGCTAGTCAGGAACAGCACATTTTCTGTGGCAGTGAAACCAGCATTTTGTCAGTTTGGATCCTGCAACCTAAGAAAATGTGGTCTTGTGAGGGGATCAGTGAGGACCTTTGATAGTTTATGGAGATGCCTAGGCTCTCTAGAAGACAGATAGTGCAGGTAAGATATTCCTGAAGTCAGTCTGAGGACTGGGCTTGGATAGGTCATCTAAGAAAGGGAAGATCTGAATCCCCTGCTGTCTGCAAAACCCTATGACAGGAGCCAAACATTTTGTGAAGACCCTTGGTGCTGTGGATAGAGCAAAGGGCAAAGCACAAAACTGAAAATGTAAAACTCCAAAGCTGAGCGTAGAAGTTCACCAGAAACTTTAATGATTAGCGCTTTCGTCCATTCAAAAACAATTGGACTTCATCAGATAACAGTTCTTCAAGTCATTCACTCTTTTATAACAAACAAGCCTCCCTAGTAATTAGATAAATCAGCCAATTACAAACTAATCAATCCTATATTAAAGTGAAAGATAAAACAATTCCTTAAAATTTCACTCTGACCTTACCTGAAGGTATTTCTATAAAACCATGTATGTTTTCATGTTAAAATTCACTTTTTGATAAAACAAGTAGTTATGTACTCACCATAACGATCGATGTATGTGGTCCATCTCGCCTCACATTCTTTACTTACGGGTTTGGAGCCGAGAATCGGCTCAGACTCGGCCAACTTATTTTTCTAGCACAAAGTCTCTAATTGGCTGGGCTAACCCGGTATCCCAAGATGCACCTCGCCCTAGCCCCAGATCTAGATTGCAGCCATTCCAGTCACACCCCACACACAACCGCCACTGGAAAGAGCTCCAGCCAGAAAGGGAAGAAAAAACAACTGACATTGAAGGGTTCTCAGAGCCAATTTTCCTCAAAATCCTATAGGACGGGGGCAGGTGGGAGGGTACGTAAGAATGTGAGGCGAGATGGACCACATACATTGATCGTTACGGTGAGTACATAACTACCTGATGTTATGTGGTCCTCTCTCGCCTACATTCTTTACTCACAGGACAGCGTCCCCAGCACCTCTATCCTGGGTGGCTCATAGGAAAATACTCCTGAGAACCGTGGAACCAAAGGAAGCCCGGCCCCTAGAAGCCACGTCCAACTTGTAATGAGTAATAAAGGTGTGCGGAGAGGCCCAGGTGGCCGCAGCACAAATGTCATCCAATGAAAGCCTGGCATGGTAAGCTATTGATGTAGACACTGCCCTGGTAGAGTGAGCTTTGATGGGAAAGGGTAAATTTCTGCCTGCTGACGAATAGATAAAGGAAATAGAATCTTTGATCCATTTAGAAATTGTGCTCTTGGAAATAGGACAACCTGTTCTGTTTTCTGGGAAGGATACAAACAGTTGATCAAACTTCCTAATATGCTTAGTCCTGTGTAAGTAGAATCTTAGTTGTCTGTGCACATCCAACTGGTGAAATAACTCTGCTTTATTGGAAAAATTTGGAAAGAACACTGGTAACTCAATAGACTGATGAAGACTAACGGTGGATGACACCTTCGGAAGGAAGGACGGGTTAAGTCTCAGGGAAACTCTGTCCTTATGAAAGGTCAAATACAGAGGTTTAATGGACAAGGCTTGAATCTCTGATACTCTTCTGGCCAATGTAATGGCTATTAGGAAAGCCGTCTTCCAAGATAGAAATTTTAATTCACAGGTGGCAGCCGGTTCAAAGGGCGGTGAAGTGATGGCTTGTAACACAAGGTTTAGATCTCATGGCATGACAGGTTCTGAAACAGGAGGGTGAAGTAACCAGGCGCCTTTCAAGAAGGCCTTACAAAGTTTATGGCCTATAAGAGAAGGCTCGTAAGATGTATGAAAATTGGAAAATGCAGCCAGCTGCACCTTAATGGTAGCAGGCGCGGAGCCCTGTCGGAAAAGCATGGCTAAAAAATCTAAGACCGATGGAAATGGGGCTGTGAAGGGGTCCAAACCTTGGGCCTGAGCCCAAATGGAGAATCTCTTCCATTTGCTGGAATAAATCCTTCTGGTGGAAGACTTATGAGATGAAGACAAGATGTGTACCACCTCAGGTGAAAAGGAATGTCGTTTAACTAGTGATGGAAGTGGAGCAGCCAGACTGTCAACCTGAGGGTTTGCAGGGAGGGATGGAGCTGTCCTGACATGTGAATCAGTAGGTCTGGCACTGGGTCCAGGGTCCAAGGACTGTCCACTGCGTACTGCTGAAGAAAAGGGAACCATACTTGTCGAGGCCAGTGTGGAGCAATTAGAATCATCCTGCTTCCCAAGGATATGGCTTTCTGAATCACTCTTGGTAACAGAGGAAATGGAGGGAAAGCATAGATCAGACTGGAAAGGCCAATCGTGGACTACAGCGTCCCTGGGGGACTCCCCCTGTGGGGGGGATCAGTGTGAAGTACTTGCTGAATTTGGCATTGAGAGGGCTGGCGAAGAGATCGCAGCAAGGCTGACCTCACCTGTTGAAAATTTGAACCGCCACTCGGTTGTTCAGGGACCAATCGTAAGGCATCAGAATAGCTCTTGCTCAGCCTGTCCGCTATCACGTTGGTCTTTCCCGGAATGTGCGTTGCCACTAGAAACCATTGGGAAGACACTGCCCCAATGCCACACTCGCATGGCCTCTCTGCAGAGGGGATAAGACTTGGTTCCCCCCTGCTTGTTCAGGTACCACACCATGGACATGCTGTCCGAGTGAATTGCAATTGTTCCCAGAGGAAGAGAGCTTTGGAGTGCCCGCAACACTAGTCACTCCGCTCTCATCTCTAGAACATTGATGTGCAGGTGTACCTCTTGATCTTGCCACGTGCCTTGGACTTTTCCCAGTTCAAGGTAATTCCTAGTTGTTGACAAAGTGTAATGGTAGCCTCCCTGGCTTGAATGAGGAGATGCCTGGTGGGGGCGGTGAGAAGCCAGTCCAGATATGGAAACACCTGGAATCCCCGACGTCTCAGGTGAGCCGTCACCACTACCAAACACTTGGTAAAACACCCTGGGGGCTGTGGAGAGACCAAAGGGCAGGGCATGAAACTGGAAGTGACTGGCTCCCAGCCGGAAGCGTAAGTGACTCCTGGATGCCTTGTCCATCTTGATGCAGTAGTAGGCATCCCTGAGATCGATGGAGCACATCCATACTCCTTTTTCCAGCAAGGGAAAAATGGACTGAAGAGTGACCATTCGGAACTTGGACTTCAGAACGTAGTGATTCAATTGGCTGAGATCCAGAATGGGCCTCAGGTCCCCGGTTCTTTTCGGCACCAAAAAGAGTCTTGAGTAAGTTCCTGATCCGATACGGTCTGAGGGGACTGGTTGGATGACTCCTTTTTCTAGCAGCTTTGAAACTTCTAGTGCTGCTTGATCCCATTGACTGGGTGAAACGTCCGGATTCTTTTGACTGGAGGGGGTGTTGATAAAAAGGGAATAGTGTAACCTCCGGTAACTATTCGAAGCACCCAACAATCCTGGGTGATGCTTTCCCAGGCTTCCGGATGCAATGAAATTCAGCCCCCGACTGGCTCCAGAACAGCACAGTTGGGCAATGCCTCAGGAAGGCTGAAAGGAAGACCCGCGAAAGGAATCGCAGTCTCCCAAGTTGCGGGGGCCTCCTCTACTTCTAGGACGGTGTCTTCCAGAATAATTTTCCCCTCCTCTGCCTCTAGAGGGGGACTCACCTTGAGCGGCAGGGAAAGACTTCTGTGACTTCTTGAACCACATTTTCCCTCCTCTCTGAGCCTTGGGGTAAGTCCTAGAAGGAAGAGAGAAACGGGCCCCTACGGCAGATAGGGTCTTCCCCTCCTGTTCGCATCTGGTGAGGGTGTCTTTCACTTTGGTCCCGAAGAGTGAGGACCCATCAAAGCGGGCGGCAGTGAAGGAAGACTTAAAGGCCTCAGTGAAATTACACAGGTGCATCCAGGCTTGCCTTCTGAGAGCTACACCTGAGCTAGCTGCCCTACTCACCCCTTCGGCTGCATAGGATATGAGCCTCATGGACGAGTTGACAATGGAACCAAGGGTAGACAACTGGGCGTTAACAGTCTGCGCTACCCCCTCAGGCATGTTACCCATCATGGTGTCTCCTAGCTCCTTAAGGAGATCTCTCTGGAGCCGAGTAAAATGACAAAGATAATTTAGCGACCGCAAAGTAAAGGTCGCTGAAGACAAGGTACGTTTCCCATACCGGTCCATACTCCTGGACTCCTTGTTAGGAGGATGGATGGAATAAGAAGCCTCTGCAACTTCCTGCTGAGTGGTTGCCACCACCACCAAGGCATCTACGGAAACCCCTTTGGTCAGGAACTCTTTCCCCGGGGGAGCAGAAAGAAACTTATTTGGACATCTGGGCACTGGTTCCACGGAATCAGGGGTCTCCCACACCTTTCGACAAATCAAATCCAGGAGTTTATCGAAGGGTGGAGACACCCAGGAGGTGGAGGGTTGAGCTCCGAAGGCCTTGAGGAATACCGCCTCCTCCTCAGAGGGGGTCTTGGAAGGCCAGTTGCCTCTCTGCCTCAAGATCTCCAGGATGTCGGAGAAAGAGACATTGGAGGATGACTTAGGGGACCCCTCTGACTCCTCAAGGTCGGTTTCGGAAGTGAGGGACTCGTCCTGGGAGTCTATGTGCTTCCTCTTGCACAACTTCTTTCTATGGGGCTCCTCAGGCACCAACACTGAGGGGCCCCTCAGAAAGTTGGGACCACTCATGGGGGTATCCTCAGACCTTCGGGCTCCGCCATCCATGGACAGGGGTGTGTCAGAGGCTCTAGCCGGCGTGTAGGGGGAAGGAGTGACCGATCCGGGTGATGTAACTGACGATCTAGCCAGTGCGCTCCTCATGGCCTCGAAGGTAGGTCCGCCCAAATTCGAGGACCGACCCATCTCCAAGACCACAACCGTAGTCGGGGTTCCCCGAGCAGATGCACTGAGAGGGAGGCTTGGAACTGACAAGAGTCCCGAGGTATCCCCCTCGGGTCCAACTGAGGAAACTTTTAGTTATGTACTTACCATAACTTTAGATGTTTGGGATCCATCTCGCCTACATTCTGTACTGATGGGTTCGGAGCTGATCCTTGGCTCCGACTCGGCACGCTATGCTACAGAGCGAAGTCTCTTATTGGCCGAGCTATTCTATATCCCAGGATGCACCACCACTACTTCCCCAGATCTTGTTTGTCCGCACTCATGCACACACACATAACTGTTATATAACATTGCCAGATGTTTCAAGATGAAACGATAGTACTCGGACCGTCCGGTCTCTTCTGATCTCCAAGGCAGGGGGAAGGAGGGTGGGTTATTAGGAATGTAGGCGAGATGGATCCCAAACATCTAAAGTTATGGTAAGTACATAACTAAAAGATGTTATGTGATCCGATCTCGCCTACATTCTGTACTGATGGGACAGCATCCCTAGCACCTGATTCCTGGGTGGCTCACTGGAAAACACTCCTGAGAACTGTGGAACCAAATGAAGCTCGCCCCTGAGATGCCACATCCAATTTGTAGTGGGAAATGAAGGTGTGCGGAGAAGACCACGTAGCCGCAGCACAAATGTCGCTAATGGCAAGCTTAGAATGGAATGCTATTGAAGTAGCCATAGCTCTTGTAGAGTGAGCTTTGACAGAGGTTGTAAGCTCTTTATTAGAAGAGGAATAAGCTTGACTAATACAGTCCCTGATCCACTTGGCAATAGTTACCTTTGTGACGGCTTTGCCCAATTTATTGTCCGAAAAGGACACAAACAATTGATCTGTTTTCCGTGTTTGTTGGGTCCTATCTAAATAAAATCGCAATTGCCTGTGAACATCCAATGTGTGGAAGATGTTTTCTGCTTTGTTTGAGTACTTTGGGAAGAAAACTGGAAGTTCTAATTACTGTTGCAGGCAAAATCTGGAACAAACTTTAGGGACAAAGGATGGGTTAGGCCTGAGGGATACTCTATCTTTGTGAAAAACCAGGTACGGTGGTTTGACAGATAGAGCTTGAAGCTCTGAAACCCTTCTGGCTGAAGTAATCGCGACCAGAAAGGCAGTTTTCCAAGAAAGAAATTTCAAATCACAGGTTGCTGCCGGTTCGAAGGGGGAGGAGGTTAAGGCACGTAATACCACATCGAGATCCCACGGAGGAGCAGGATGAGAAATCAGAGGTCGTAAAAGCGCAGCACCTTTTATGAAGGTTTTACACAATATGTTGCTCATCAAAGGTGGGTTTATAGATTCATGAAAATTGGAAATAGCTGCCAATTGGACCTTGATGGTAAAGACTGAAGAACCCTGATTGAATAGGGAAGTTAGAAACTTCAGGACTTCTGACACCGGGACAGTGATGGGATCTAGACCCCGGAGTTGAGCCCAAATAGCAAATCTCTTCCATTTGCTAGTATACAGTTTCCTAGTGGCAGACTTGTGGGCCGAGGATAAGATACGTATGACTTCTAAAGTATGATTTCTGACTATAGTCGGAAGAGGAGGAGCCAAGCTGTTAACTTCAAAGAGTGAAGGGACTGATGGAGTTGTCCCGACTGATGAATTAATAGGTCCGGGATCTGATCCAGGAACCATGGACTGTCCAGCGCATACTTCCGAAGATAGGGAAACCATACCTGACGAGGCCAGTAAGGGGCAACTAAAATCATTTTGCTCCCTAAGTGAGTCGCCTTTTGGATCACTCTGGGAAGGAGGGGAACCGGAGGGAAGGCGTATAGCAAGCCGGTGGGCCAAGGATGGGCTAAGGCGTCCATGGGAATCTCCCCCGGAGCTGGAGTGAGAGAGAAGAATTTTCTGCACTTCGCGTTCAGTGGGGTTGTGAAAAGGTCGCAACAAGGAGTTCCCCATCTGCTGAAGATCTGAGTTGCCACTGCATCGTTCAGAGACCACTCGTGAGGAGAGAGAATAGTTCTGCTTAGTCTGTCGGCTATCACGTTGGATTTCCCAGGGATATGAGTCACTACCAGAAAACGTCTGGTCGCCACTGCCCATTCCCAAACTCTCATGGCCTCTCTGCAAAGGGGGTAGGATCTGGTCCCTCCCTGCTTGTTCAGATACCAGACTACTGACATGTTGTCGGACTGAATGGCAATTACGCCCTGAAGGAGGTAATCGTGGAGGGCTTGTAGAGATAGAAGCACCGCCCTCATTTCTAGAATGTTGATGTGAAGGAGACTCTCGTCGGAATGCCAATTGCCTTGGACTGACCTGCCCAGGTAATGTCCCCCCACCCCATCTGGGAGGCATCCGTCGTCAATGTGGCCGTAGGAGGAGGTGGAACGAAGGGTCGTCCCTGATCCAGATTGGAGGACACCAGTCACCAGCGAAGGTCCCGTTTGCAGGTTTCCGTGATCCATATGAGGTGACTGAGAGGGAGATCCTGAAAGGACCACTGGGTCAATAGGAGCCACTGGAGAATTCTCATATGCAATCTTGCTAAGGGGACTAGGAGAACAGTGGCCGACATGGAGCCTAATAGCTGCAGGACCATCCTGGCTGGGGCTTTGGATTTGAGAAGCAAGGCTCGGACTTGAGCCTGTATAGTCTGTATCCTTTCTGTAGGAAGATAGACCCGCATTTGGTTTGAGTCTATCTCTACTTCGATGAACCTTATGCGCTGAGATGGCAGCAACACAGACTTTGGCCAATTGAAGGTGATTCCAAGGGAAGTGCCTAGTGATATGGTGGCTGCTAGGTTCTGCAACAGTAGACGCCTGGAGGTGGCAGTTAGGAGCCAGTCGTCCAGATACGGAAACACCTGGAATCCTAGACTCCTCAGGTGAGTAGTCACGACTGCCAAACATTTGGTGAACACCCTGGGGGCTGTGGTGAGACCAAAGGGCAGTGCGCAGAACTGAAAATGACTGTCTCCCAGGCTGAAGCGCAAATGTCTCCTGGACGCCTGATCTATCAGGATGTGATAATAGGCGTCCTTGAGATCTATGGAGCACATCCAAACACCTTTCTCCAGCAGTGGGAGAATGGATTGTAAGGTGACCATTCGGAACTTGGACTTCTTGACTGAACGATTTAGGTTGCTGAGATCCAAAATGGGCCTCAAGTCCCCGGTCTTTTTTGGCACCAAAAAGAATCTTGAGTAAGTCCCTAATCCGATCTGGTCTGCGGGGACCGGTTGGATGACTCCTTTTTGAAGCAGCTTTGAGATTTCAAGGGCTGCGATTTCCTGTTGACTGGGTGGCGGGTCCGGGATTTTCCTGGACGGCGGAGGGGGGTATGAAAAGGGGATGGCGTAACCTCCGGCGATGATTCGAAGCACCCATCGGTCCTGAGTGATACCCTCCCAGGCTTTTAGGTGCCTTGAAAAACGACCCCCAACTGGCTCCAGAGCTGCACAGTCGGGCAATCCTTCAGGGATTGTGGAAGGCTGAAGAGCCACAAAAGGACTCGCGGTCTCCAGTGTTGCGGGGGCCTCTGCCGCCTCTGGGATGGTGTCTTCCAGAAAAATTTCCCCCTCCTCTGCCTCTAGAAGGGGGATCGTCCTGCTGTGAGGGATAAGACTTCTGGGATTTACGGAACCACATTTTCCCTCCTCTTTTAGCCTTGGGGTAAGGCTGAAAGGGAGTGGAAAACCATGCCCCTACGGCAGTCAAAGTCTTACCTTCTTGCTCACAGCGGGTCAATGTGTCCTTTACCTTGGGTCCAAACAAGGAGGACCCATCAAAGGGAGCGTAGGCAAAGGAAGACTTAAAGGCTTCCGCAAAATGACACAGGCGGAGCCAGGCTTGCCTCCGTAGAGCAACACCCGTACCCACCGCTCTACTCGCCCCCTCAGCTGCATATGAAATGAGCCTCATGGACGAGTTTGATATCGATGACAGAGTAGCCAACTGAGAGCCAACCGTCTGGGCCAGCTGCTCAGGTAGGTTACCCAAGAGGGTATCTGAAAGCTCCTTGATCAGATCCCTCTGAAATCTAGTGAAGTGCGTCAAATAGTTCAGGAACCTTAAGGTAAAGGCCGCTGAACTGAGGGTGCGCTTCCCGTACTGGTCCATGCTCCTAGACTCCTTATTAGGAGGATGGACGGACGTCGAAGCCTCTGCTACATCTTGTTGGGTAGCAGATGCCACCACCAGGGCATCTACGGCCACACCTTTGGTCAGAAACTCCTTCTCTGGGGGTGCTGATAAGAATTTATTTGGGCGAGCCAGCACCAGTTCCACAGAGTCTGGATGCTCCCACGCCCTTCGACAGATCAAATCTAGGAGCTCGTCGAAGGGCGGAGACACCCAGGAGGCGGAGGGCTGAGCACCGAAGGCCTTGAGGAACACCGACTTGTCAGCGGAAGGGGGTTTGTAATGCCAGCCGCCTCATTGTTTGAGGGCTTCCAAGATGTCTGCAAAGGAGACATCATCCGAGGACGACTTAGGGGACCCCTCCGCATCATCAAGATTGGTGTCCGACGTGAGAGACTCATCGGGGGAGTCAACGTGCTTCCTCTTGCACAGTCTTTTCCTTGGGGGTTCCTCCGAAGAAGCTTCAGAGGGACCTCCAGGAGGGGGGGAAACCCCACTGGGGGTGACCTCAGGCCCCGGGGCTCCGCTGTCTAGTGACAGGGGGACTACAAAAGACCCAGTCTCCGTGTGTAGGGAAGGTGCCGGTGAGACCATGGAGGTAGCCAAAGAAGATATGGCTAAAGCACTCCTCATGGCCCTGAAGGCCGGACCGCCAGAGTCCTGGGAAGGTCCAACCCCCGGGGCCACAACAGTAGATGGCACCCCCACAGCCGACGCACCGAGAGGATGGCTCAGAACCGAAAACATCGGTCCCGAAGTGTCCCCCCCGGGGCCGACCGAGGAGGTCCGTGTACCGAACTCCGACTCGAAAGCCGGGGTTGGAGTAAGGGTCGGAGCCGACCCGAAAACCTCCATCGGCTCCACCAGCACCGGCTCCAACGGTGCCGAGGCTGTTGGAGGAGGAACCAGAACTACAGGGTGGGCCATCGGCTCCGAAGCCGATTGGGCTGGAGCCGAAACTAATTTCTGGAATACAGGAGACTGAAACAGTCTTTGGAGCACCCTGTTGATGTCCGAATCCGACATCTTGGAAGATCGGGAGGAGACAGACCGGGTCCGAGCAGACTTCTCCATCGGCTCCGAAGGACTGGGGGACCGGCTCCGAATAGACTCGATCAATATCGGTGCCGAGGGAGATCCCATAGCAATTTCCCTCGGTGCCAAAAAGGGCTTCGGCCGGGGAAGAGTCTGAGCGGCAACCCTCATCGGCTCCAAAATCAGTGGAGCCGATGAAGGTGACCCGCCTCTCGAAGCCCCAGCCATCGGCTCCGAAACCAGAGGAGTCGAGGCTGGAGGCATCGAGGCAGACCGTTCCGCCTCGGCTCCAAGTCCGTGGAGCCGATGGAGAAGCCTGCCTAGATTTCTTAGTGGTCGGTTCCGACGGGCTGGTCGGAGCCGACGATTTCTTTTTCTTAGCTGGAGAGGAAGAGGAAGATAAGGCCTCTTCAAAGGAGGGTTCGATAAGCCCTTTTAAGATCAATTTATTCTTCCTCTCTTGGAGGACCCTAGAGGGAAAAGCGTGACACACGCTGCAAGACTCCTGAAGGTGTTTGGCGCCTAAACAGTACACGCATAAGGAGTGATCGTCCGTGATGGACATTTTGTAGTTGCATCTCGTGCATTTCTTAAATCCTGAGGGTCTATGCTCCTTAGACATAATGCTTGTAGACTACTCACTATATCAGAGAAAAACACAATGTATGTAACTCAGCACAAATGATTTACACAACAATAAAAAACTTTTTTTTTTTTTTTTTTTTTTTTTTAACGAGAGGCGAAAGCCCAAGAAACTTAAACAAATAACAAATACACCAAAAAGAGGGCCAAGAACCCTCTAACTAAAACAGGTACTTGATCTCTCCGAAACAACAAGAAGACTCACTAAAGAACGAGGGGAAGGCCCCTCTAACTTAAACGGAAACCTTTCCCTGTCCAGTCACAAAAATTTACCACAAAATATGCACAAAAACACACTTATACACAATGATAGCTGTTAAAACAGCTTTTGGGTAAAGATTAAAGAATTTCCTGACAGAAAAACTCTCAGAAAAAAAGCACTTAGCTCAGCCAAGTTCGAGACCACGTCCTAGCTTGTAAGCGGCAAACGAGATCTGGGGAAGTAGTGGTGGTGCATCCTGGGATATAGAATAGCTCAGCCAATAAGAGACTTCGCTCTATAGCATAGCGTGCCGAGTCGGAGCCGAGGATCGGCTCCGAACCCATCAGTACAGAATGTAGGCGAGATAGGATCACATAACATCCCAAGTACCAAAACCAGAGGACGGAACCGACATGGTTGGAGCCGATGTCTGCTCCGATAAACTCGTAAGGGGTATCAGAGCCGACACGAGAACATCACTCGGTGCGGAGCACTCCGGTTCCGACGACACAGGGGTGCTCGGAGGAGGAATCTTCGGTACAAGAATAGGGACTGGCTCCGGAGCTGACTGGGCCGGAGCAGAGAAAGTACAGTTTTGTACCTACCATAAATGTAGATGTCCGATAGGTATGCATCTGCAGTCCTAACATATGGGTTGTCCTGCCTCAGGCAGCCCTTCGGTCAGCCGGATTCCAAAGTCTGGGTCTGGCCTCGGCTGATGTCGCACTTCACCCGACGTCATAGCTGTTGTTTATTGGGTATAAAGCCATCAGCCGACGCCATTTTCCTCAGTGTTTCTTGCCCCAGATGCCAGGTGCCCTCTAGGAAGGCTAAATTTGGATAAATGCAAATAATTCCAAACAGTAGAGAGCAAACAATATAAAAATATATATATATATATACATATATACAAACAAATACACCATAATAGATTCCCCCAGCTAGCTAAAAGAGGGGTAAATACCCTAGGAATACCACAGAGGGGAAGGAGGGTGGGTAATCCTGACTGCAGATGCATACCTATCGGGCATCTACATTTATGGTAGGTACAAAACTGTACTATGTCCTTCAAGGATGCATCTGCAGTCCTAACGTATGGGTAGAATACCATAGCCAAACTGGGGGAGGAGGCACTAAGATAAAGATGGTGTAGTTAAGATCCCTTGCAAAACAGCAGTTGCAAAACCTGCTCGGGATCTAGAGTATAAGGGAAGATTATAATGCTTGGCAAATGTATGCACGGAGCTCCAAGTAGCAGCTTCTAAAATGTCTTTGGTAGCCACTCCTCTTAGGAAAGCTGTAGTGGTGGCTGTAGCTCTTGTGGAATGAGGTCTGATATTATCAGGAGTTGTCTTTCCATGAAAAGAGTAGCAAAATCGAATGCAATTTCCTATCCATTTTGAGATTGTCTGTTTTGAAATTGCTTTTCCTTGCATTCCTGTTGCATATGCTACCAGAAGCTGGTCAGTTTTTCTGCTGGTCTTAGTTCTGTCCAGATAGTAGCGTAATTGTCTGTGCACATCCAGGGTATGTAGCAGTCTTTCCCCTGTTCTGTGGGTTGGGGAAGAATGTAGGTAAATGAATCGCTTGGTTCAATGATACTCTGGAGACCACTTTTGGCATAAAGGTAGGGTTAGTTCTCAGAGACTCTGTCCTGATGGAAGATAAGGAAGGGTTGTACTGCCATTAATGCCTGTAACTCAGATACCCTTCTTGCTGAAGTGATTGCTAGCAGGAAAGCAGTTTTCCAAGACAAGAACTGTAATTCTGCTGTTGCTGCTGGTTCAAAAGGGGGAAGTGTTAACTTTTCCAGCACAAAGTTGAGATCCCATGTAGGTAAAGGTGGTTTCCTTGGAGGTTTCACATTTTTGATTCCTCTCAAGAACTGCCTGAGTAGAGGATGAGAGAAGACAGGAGGATCCATGTTGTATTCTGCTGAAATTGCTGATGCATGAATCTTAATGGAGGAGTAAGACAGGCCATTGTGGAACAGTTCTGCTAAATATTCCAGGATGTGTGCTATGTTTGCCAATGAGACATTTTCTCCCTTTGCTGCACTCCAAATGAGGTATCTTTTCCACTTGGCTGAATAAGTCTTCCTTGTGGAGGGTCTGCGTGCCTCCAGGATAATGTCCTTAACCCTCTGAGATAAACCTGGGTTATTTTGTTTTATGCAATATTCCAAGCAGCTAGCTGCAGTGTTTTCAAGTTTGGATGTAGGATCTTGTAGTTGTCCTGTGTTAGAAGTAAGGGACATAGAGGTAGAGGCCATGCGTGTGTCCGAGACATGCTTCTCAGTAGCGGGTACCAATGTTGCCTCGGACAGTCTGGAGCTATCAGGATTACCCTTGGCTGATCCTCTCTGATCTTCAGTAGAACTTTGTACATCAAGGGAAGAGGTGGAAATGCATATGCTGTCAGGTTTTTCTAGCTGAAGGAAAGGGAGTCCACCCTCCAAGTGGGTGGTATGCTCTTGTGCAGAATTTCTTCAATTGGTGGTTGTGTGGGGAGGCGAACAGGTCCATCTCTGGAAGTCCCCATTTCTTTGTTATGGCTTTGAAGATATCTGGATGCAGCATCCATTCGTGAGCATCCGTGGTAGTTCTGCTTAAGGTGTCTGCTAGAGAATTTTCTTTTCCTGGTACAAATCTGGCCTGAAGTTGAATGTTGAGATTCAGGGCCACAGTCCACAGGTCCATTGCCATCCGGCATAGAGGATATGAATGTGTACCTCCCTGTTTGTTGATGTACCACATGACTGTGGTATTGTCCGTCCTTATCAGCAGATGACCCTGTTGAAGGAGTGGTCTGAATGCCTGGATCGCATGTTTCACTGCCAGCATCTCCTTTAGATTTATGTGTAGATTCAGCTGGTCTTGGGTCCATAGGCCTTGTATACACTTGTCCACCATGTGTGCCCCATATCCTAGGTCTGAGGCGTCTGTGGTGATGGTCTGGCTTGGATGAGGTTTGTGGAAAGGCAAGCCTCTGTTCAACTGACAGGCCTGAGCCCACCACAGGAATTCTTGCTTCAGGCATGGAATTATTGGAATCTGGGCTTCTAGACTGTGCTTGTGTTGAGACCATACATTCATTAGGTACCATTGTAGCTTTCTCATATGCAGCCTGGCATGCGGAACCAATATTATGCAGGATGCCATGTAGCCCAGGGCTTGCAGGACTTTCCTTGCAGTAAGCTGAGTTTGTGTTGTTAATGTCATGAAGTAGACTGGTAGTTGCTTTTGTTTTTCTTCTGTGAGAAAAGCCATCTGAGTTGATGTATCCAGTTCTGCGCCCAAGAATGTTATCCTTTGGGATGGTACTAGTCTTGACTTTTGCACGTTGACTGTGTATCCCAAGGCTTGCAACAGTTGTATGACATTCTCCAAATCTTTTGTTAATTTTGCCTTGTTGTCCGCTTGTATTAGGCAGTCGTCCAGGTATGGGTAAATTTGAATTCCCTGAAGCCTGCAATGAGCAATTACTGATGCCAGGCATTTCGTGAATACTCTGGGCGCAGTAGATAAGCCAAAAGGCAATGCTGAGAATTGATAATGCTCTGATCCTGCAAGAAATCTGAGGTGTCTTCTGCAATCTGGTCGTATAGGGACGTGCAGGTATGCCTCCTTGAGATCTAGAGTCACCAGCCAAGACTCCTTGCCCAGCATGGGAAGAAGCTGCTGGAGGGTCAGCATTTTGAATTTTGGAACAATGAGGTATGTGTTCAGTGCGGACAAGTCTAGAATAGGTCTCCATTGATTTTCTTTTCTTGGTACAAGGAAAAGCCTGGAGTAAAATCCTTGGCCTTGTTCCATAGGTGGTACCTCTTCTATAGCTCTCATCCTTAGTAAGTTGTTGATTTGTCTTAGAGCATCTGTTTTTTGGCTTGGTGGTAGGTTTGGCATTCCTCTCTTTTTTGGTAGAGTGTGGAAGTGAAACCTGTAGCCCTTGTCTATTGTTTGTAAAGTCCATTTGTCTCCTGTAATGTAATGCCAGTTGTCTGAAAATAAGGCTGACTTTCCGCCCAAGGGTGCTTCCAGTTGTTCCCTGGTAGGCGGAACTAGAGCCAAGTCATTGTGTCTGCCCTGTGGAGGTGGTTGTTGTTGAATCTGTGGCAGTACTTCTCTGGTTGGTAGGTTGCCACTGACGTCCCCTGTAGGCACCCCTAGATTGACCTCTGCCTCTTGGGCGTCTATTTCTGTCTCTCTGCGCTCTGGAGTTGTCTGGAAAGGACCAATTCTTCAAAGGCCAATTTCTGCTAAACCTCGGAGGTTGGACCTGTAAGAAATCCTTGACTGTTTGGACAGATTTTGCTTTTTCTTCCACCTTCTTTAGAACCTCCTATGCAGGGGAGCCAAACAAACTTTGTTTCTCCATGGGAGCATCTAGGAGTTTTGACTTAACATGGTCTAGTAAGGATTGTTCTTTTAACCAGACATGCCTTCGAATCACTGTTCCAGTCATAGCTGATCTAAAGGAAGCCTCCAGTGCATCATAGCCACATTTTAAGAAATGGTTACTGACCTGCTGAGAGTTATGTACCAAATCCTGAAGGGACTTGCGGTCTAAAGGTTCAGGAGAAGACAGTTTTTTATTTAGCTGGTCTAACAAAAATTCCTGGTACTGAATCATGTGAAATTGACAGTTCAAGGCCCTGGCGAAAGAGTAGCAGAAGTATAAACCTTTTTACCCCATCTCTCTAATGCTCTAGATTCCCTTTCAGAGGGAAGAGGGTTTTTGGCAGAGGCAGCTGCCACACCTTTAAGGCCCTGTGAAATGGTTTCAGGGTCTGCAACAGGAGCCTTATACAAATGGTAGTGTGTGTCCGGGACCCTGTAATATCTGTCTGGCTTGGCAGGGGCCAGAGGAAGAGAATCAGGGGCAGTACAGGCATCATTATATGCATCATCAACAACTGTTAGTACTGGCGGAATGGCTAAAGGCCTATGCTGTGGCAAGTGTAAAAAGGTCCTTAGCCTTTTCCTTGAATCTGAAAAATCCTGGCCCTGCCATTGGAAGTGTTCCCTCATAACATGCAAGGTTTCCCCAAAGGAAAATTCTTCAGGAGGAGAAGCAGAAGGAATGGAGTCTTCTGCATCAGAATCCTCATAAGGAGAATATGGGCCTTCGTGAGGGTCTGAAATGTCTGAGTCATCCGAGGAATAATCTGTAGAGACAGGTTCCGGGGGTTCAGTCCTAGGCCTCTTGTCTGGAGGGGGCTGAGAGGCCCTGTCTGGGTGAGGTTGGGATCCCTGATCAAAGACATGAGATCCTCAGCCAGGCTGAGTATTTGGGAACTAGAGGTAGGCCTATGTGAAGGAGTTTTAGCAGGTAAGGCCTTAGAAGATTTAGCTGCTTTAGCCCTGGCAAAAGCCTTGATAGACATAGAAGCAGGGGGTCTAGCAGCCCCACGTGCAGGGGTGGATATGTCTAAAGGAATAGTGTCTGACAAATCCTGGGTGCCTGCTTCTGTAGCAGTAAATTCAGTAGCAGATTCAGCCATGCTCTGTGAGGCCTCGGCTATCGGAGGCATGCTTTCGGCCGAAGGAAGAACCGGGGGCTCGGTTTCAGCCAAAACCGAGACTCTTGCGGTTGGCCTAACCATGGTTTCAGCCGAAACCGCGGGCCGCGAATGTCGGTCCTTTTCCTTGCGCTTTTTAGCTAATTGAGTAGTCGGAGTCTCCGACGGCATTTTGTATGCAAAAGTGGGACCAAAAAACTCCTCTGCAAACTCCGACCGACGTCTAAGTGTCCGTCGGTTGAAGGAAGCACAGGCTAGACAAGCTGATACGTCGTGGTCTGGGCCTAAGCAAGGAAGGCAGTAAGAGTGGAAATCCTTATGAGGTATTTGTTTCCCACAAGTTAAACAATTATTTACTTTGTCTGACATCGGCTGAGGCAAGAAAGAGTCCCCAACGGGGTACTTAGCTTTTTAGAAGTCTTTGGTAGTAGAAATCTCTGGATCTGACCGACCAGCACTTGCGAACAGCTTCTGCTTCGGGCACCGCGCGGCAAGAAAGACTGAAGAAAATGGCGTCGGCTGATGCCTTTATACCCAATAAACAGCAGCTATGACGTCGGGTGAAGTGCGAAATCAGCCGAGGTCAGACCCAGACTTTGGAATCCGGCCGACCGAAGGGCTGCCTGAGGCAGGACAACCCATATGTTAGGACTGCAGATGCATCCTTGAAGGACATCAACTTTGCTAACACCGGTGACTGCAGGAGCCTCTGGACCACCCTGTCCACATCCAAATCAGACAGCCTAGAGGATTTGGGGGAAATAGAAGGAAATCGGGATCTCCTACCCGGAGACTCAGGCCTAACACTGGGTGACCGGGTCCGAATAGGCTCCAATAATATCAGGGCCGAGGTCGACTCCAGTACAACAGATACCTCCTGCGGCCCCGAGGACAATGGAGCCGAGGAGGCAGTATCCACTTTTGAAACCTTCTCCGGGGGCTCCGATGAGACAGATGGAGCCAAAGATCTTTTCTTGGCCTTGGAAGTCTTAGACTTAGTACTAGAAGAAGAGTCTAAGGACTCCTCAAAAGAAGGTTTAACCAGGCCCTTCAAAATCAACTTATTTTTACTTTCCTGCAGTACCCTCGGGCTAAAAGCGTGGCAAAAACTGCAGGACTCTTGCAGGTGAATAGCACCAAGACAATAAACACAGATAGAATGTCCATCTGTAATGGACATCTTGTAGCCACATTTTGAGCATTTTTTAAACCCAGAGGGTTTATGCTCTTTAGACATAATAGTTCACAGCACCCACTCAACAGACGACAGACACAAGAGGAAGGCGGGAAAAAAACAAACCACGACCAACCAACGAAACTCTAATTTAAACGTTTCTTCGGTGCAGCAAGGAAATCTAACTACTGACCAAACAAAAACACAAGTTTACACAAAAATAACACAGGAGAGGACTAGGTCCTCTAATTTAAACAGGCCTAGCCCGCAAAAACAGAGGGATACCACAAAAAAACCCACTACTCACTTACACAGTACACACACAAGGAAAGAATAGCTATTAAAATAGCTTTTTATGAAAAACAGACTGCTAAAGACTTATGAAAAGGGTACTTAGGCACAGCCAAGCGAGACCACGTCCTAACTCTACGAGCGGTAAACGAGATCTGGGGCTAGGGCGAGGTGCATCTTGGGATACCGGGTTAGCCCAGCCAATTAGAGACTTCGTGCTAGAAAAATAAGTTGGCCGAGTCGGAGCACCCGTGAGTAAAGAATGTAGGTGAGATAGGACCACATAACATCATGAATTTACACTCCACGGTAAGCACATTGTCACTACTCAAAAAAGAAATTAAAATTATATATGAATCACATGAAACATATAATGCACAAAAATTAATACACAAACAATAGTCAAAAGATGTTGAAATAAAATGAATGAAGTCTTGTAATCCTACCTTTCTAAGGCCCTCAATTTAAGCAGACAGTAAAGGGAACTAAGCTCATTCAGGCCTGGCCATGAACATGCATTTAATCTGACTTGCCAAAGCAACTTTTTCCTTTCCAGATGAAGGCCTATGGGTTCACCCCTTGGATCAGACTGAATCTGGTCCATCACCATGTATTTGAATGCATAACTTGGGCATTCACTAATATGCTTCACCAATGAGCTAGTATCCTTACTTTTCTTATTATATTTGTGTTCATAAATTCTGTCTCCAAGTCTACATTCTGTCTTACCAATGTAGAACCCGAGACAGCATTTGCAAGTAGCCCGATAAACCACAAATCTTGAATTAAAATTATACTTATTTTTCATCTGAAAAACTTCCCCTCTTACCATGAATGTATTCCCTATTTTTATTTTAGTACAATAGGGGCAAAAACCACATCTAAACATTGCCCCTGAATTATTTTAACTATTATTAAACTCTAGACCCTTTAACTCTCTTCTGACCTGTCATCTAAACATCAGAAATGTAAACAATAAGATTCACAACCTACATGCCCTTTTAGCTACTTGTTCCCCAGACCTACTATGTCTCACAGAAACCTGGCTTAAACCAAGTACGAAAGACACACAGATAATCCCACCAGGGTATGATATACTAAGAGCAGACCGAATAACTCGTAAAGGTGGCGGTGTAGCCATACTCTGCAAAAATACATTACAAATCTCCCTTGCCTCTCCACAACCCCTCCTAACAAACAATGCCGAAATTCTACTTGTAAAACTTCAACCAAACAAACATAAAAGCATAAATATAGCATGTATTTACATCCCCCCAGGCAACAATAATAACAAAACCTTAGAGGACTTTCTCCACTGGTTAACTCAAACTCACCCCCAGGAATCCATAGTGTTAGGTGACTTCAACATCGATTGGAATTCCTTCTCATCTAGCTCCCCATCTAGCAGCATAAATCTACATGGCTTTTCTCAGCTCATATCCACTCCTACCAGACTAGGTAAACCCCAAAACAAAGACAGCATCCTGGACTGGATCCTTACTAATAAAGATCCTGACCAGTACTCAGCGGGTACTCACCCAGAGGACATGAGTGATCACTTACTCACCTATGTTATCAAATTCAAGAAAATCACCCCCCTTCTTACAACCATAACAAAATCAGGAACAATAATAAATTCAACGCCTCCATTTTTCAAACTGAACTTAAAGCCCACAACTGGACAATACTAAAGTCTCTTCCTCTTGAAGAGGCAGTTATCTACTTCAACACCACCTTCCTCAAGATTCTAGATTCCCATGCTCCAATACGGTCCATTAGAACTAAAACCAAAACCGCACCATGGCTCTCTAAGGAAACAAAATCCAAAATCCTATCTAGAAACAAGATGTGGGTCACATGGCACCTCTAAAGACCCACACTCCCACCAAACCTTCCGCAACTTAGAAATGAAACTAAAAGAATGATCTTAAATGATAAAAAACTTCTTCCTCCACCTCCAACACAAACACCTTAATAATCCACAAAAATTCTGGGCAGGCTTAAACAAGCTCCTGCACCCAGGCCAGGCAACCACCCCACTCCAACAACTTGCAAACAACAGTGCCCTGTAAACATTGCTAACACATTCAATAGTTTCTTCACAGAAACTATACAATCCCTGGCCACACAATTCAAACAAACAACCAGCCCACTCCACTACCCATGTCAGCAGAATACTACAACTACATCAGATCATCTATTTACCTTCGATCCAGTACCCATATCCTTTATAACATCTCTTCTTAAAAACTAAAACCCACTAAGCTAGCAGCTGACCTTCTCCCAGCTGAGTTTCTGCAAAAAGCAGCTGAGGCCATTTCCTATCCAGTCTCCATAATCATAAACCGTACCTTGTCAGAAGCCTTCATCCCCTCCATATGGAAAATGTCCCACATTATTCCTCTCCATAAAGGTGGTAGCTCACTAGAGCTAACCAACTACAGACCTATAGCTATACTCTCACCCCTGGCCAAAATTATGGAAAAGTGTGTCCACAAACAACTGATGGAACACCTCACCAAAAATAAAATTCTAGCCAACTCCCAACATGGCTTCAGGCCAAATCACAGTACCACATCAGCCCTACTATCCTTTTCTAATACCATCAATAACTTCAGAAACAGTAATAAACTATCATCTGCTCTTTTCTTAGACCTCTCCAAGGCCTTTGATATGGTGAACCACATTCAACTCCTCCATACATTAAAAAAACTATCACTCAGCAATTCCACACTGAAATGGTTGTTCTATGGCAGGACAAATTATCTACATGCCTACCTGTTACACTTGGAGTTCCCCAAGGATCTATTCTTGGCCCTCTTCTCTTCACCATCTTTGTTAATGACCTGCCCACAATCACCCCCATGCCACATGCATTCAATATGCAGATGATTCGACTATCATCAGCACTGCCTCCAACCTGGCAGACCTCACTGCTTCAACCCAAGACACCTTCAACCTAATAGAAAAATGGTTCTCAAGTCGACAACTAGTTCTCAACCCCAACAAAACAAAACTACTTACTTTCTCACCCACTAACAAGACTCTTCCCCCACCTTCTCTATTACATCCTCCAATGGAATCACTATATCACCAGAAGCTCACACAAAGCTATTAGGTGTTACCATTGATAACTCCCTTAAATTTGACACCCATTTCAATCTTACCATCAAAACCGTCAATAAAAGCTTGGCTCTCTCTATAAAGTAAAACACTTTCTCACTCCTCACGCTAAAATTACAATTACCAGCACACACCTACTATCAACTCTTTTCTATGCCTCCCCTCTTTACAAACCTAAACAAGACAACCCTTAACAAACTTGCTTCTTGTTACAATCACATAGCTAGATTTGCCACAAATTCCACCTTTAGAACGCACCACTGCACTAACTTGAAGCAACTAGGGTGGTTAGAGTTTTCCAGCCAACTCCATTTCAACCAACTCAAAATGGCTCACCAGATACTGTATCACCCAGAGAAAACACCAGCTCTGAAAAACATCATTCACCCCTATATTAACCTGCAATCTTTACGCTCCTCCAATAAGATCTTAGCTCAAACTACCAAAGCCAATAATTCTGCTGGGGATTCTCTATTCTCAAACTTTGTAGGTAAAATGTGGAACTCCCTACCGACCATGCTCACCTCAGAACCCTCACTCCTACAATTCAAAAAAAAGCTTAAACCCCATCTCAATACTCTCTGGCAATGTCCCTGTTCCAAACCTGATTAACCACTATCATGTACCCTTCTGTTACCTCACTATCCTTAACCGCTTTTTAACAAGGCGCCTCGCCTTTGTAACTGACCTATGTTTTTTTTTATTTGCTGCTGTTGTTTTTTTTTCCCAAGATGTGATGTATCTTTATATTGTATTTAGAACTCAACTATCTTGTTCATATGTCTGTTATGTACTTGGAGCTTTTTTCCCCGGGCCTCCGCTGAAAATGGACATGTATCCAGTCGGACTCACCCGGTTAACAAATGTAAAATAAAATAAATAAAAATAAATAAATATTTTTTTCTCCTTATTGTTCATATTCTCAAAATTATTTTAAAATTAGAACCCTTTTGATACACTGTACTAGGTGTAACACTCACTTTCATTCTATTCTGCTTATCATTCAATAATATTTGCCAATTTTTATTTAGTACCCATTTGATTAAATTATGTTGGCTGTTATAAGTAGCAATGAAGGCCAAACTGTACTGGGTGTTGGAATTATTCTCTACATCCAAATTATCCACTACATTATGATCCTGACTAGAAACTGCTGTATTCTCATTACCACTATCATTATTAAACAAAATGGGGCAGGGCAGTAAAAAACATTCTCTCTTTTATTCATAACTTCCATTTTAAGCCCATTCAACAGATCTGGTGGATATCCCCTCCTTGAGAACATATCACACAGCAGTTCACACTCCTTAATGAATTCAGTTTCTACAGACACCATCCTTGCAGCTGTCACCAGCTGGCTCTTCACCACTGATCTCTTCTGGTGATAAGGGTGTGCACTGGTGAAGTGCAAGAATGTGTTAGAATATGTGAGTTTTCAGTAATTGTTGACACATATTTGTTGTTGATTCTGTCTTTCATTAAATGAACATCCAAATAAGAAAGTTTCTCATGACTCACACCCTGACTAAACTTTAAAAATTGAGTTGCATTATTTATACAATCAATAAACTCTGATAGCTCTTGTTCAGTCCCTTCCAGATTATACAAATGTCATCCAGGTACCTTGTGTATAACCGTAGTTTACTGCTATATTCACTAGTACAAAATTATGCTCCCAATGTGCCATCACCATACTGGCAAAGACAGTCACACGTGGTGAGCCCGTGTTCTGCAAAAATACCTGCCTTCAAAATCTATATAATTATTCCTAAGGACCATGTCTAATAATACTTCATATAAATACAATTTGCTATTTGAAACACTTTTCTTGTGTAAAAACTGCAAACCCCACTGAATCCCCAGTCCTTGGGGTATGACAGTATACAAATTTTTGACATCTATAGTGACTAGTATTGTCTGTCTCAAAAAATTCCAAATTGCTAATAATACTCAAAAAGTGCAATGAGTCTTTACTGATTTGATCTTCCCTTTCTAAATAACCCTTAAGTTCGGTGTCCAAATATTTAGCACATCCTGATGTAATTGAATTCCTACCATCTACTATAGGATGCATAGGAGGATTATCCACAGATTTGTGTATTTTAGGTACACTGAACAGGGAAGGAATTCTAGGGGAAGCAATATTAAGAAACTCATCCACTGATATCATGCCTTCTATAAAAAGGTCATTCAAAATGTGATATATTTTCTTTTTAGCTACATTCATTTCATTAAGAGAGACTTCTTGATAAGCATCCGTAGTCAATATATCAAACATTCTGGTGTTGTAATCACAAATGTCCATAGCTACTAACCCCCCCCCCCGCCCTTTATCAGGCTTCATGAGTCTTATTTTTTGTTGTTTCAAAACTGCATTTTTTCTTACTATGACCTTGTAGTATTAAATTTAATTTTCCTTCTGTTCAATTCATTTCTAATATCCAGTTCACATACTTTTTCAAAAACTTGTAAAGTAGGATGTAATGGGGGGGGGTTAAAAGTGCTTGGAATATTATGTAATAGAAGGTTAACAGTGCTTGGAATAATGTGTAGCCTGCGTGCTATATTCATTAGTAAACAACTTTAAGATGACTTTCCTAAGAAACATCTTTAAATTTATCAAAACATTTGGTAATTCAATTTAGTATCAGGAACAAATATTAACCATTTAGATAGTAATTCGGTCATCTCTGTGTTAAAGTATTCATGTTTTTTTTTAAACTACAAATATATATTATGTTTGACTGACCTGTACTACAAAGTCCATCCAGAGTCATTACTGGTGAAATATATATCCAAAGAGTCATTCAAATATTCAGAAGTAAAGTCATTGTTTTCTCCACAAAAAATGCTGGCTGGAATGAATTCCAACGTCTGCTGTTTCTCTGTGGTGCTTTTTCAGTGGGGGTTGTGGCCAAGGGTTCTTGACAAGAGCTATCAGACTTTATTGATTATATAAATAATACAACTCAATTTTTAAAGTTTAGTCAGGATGTGAGTCATGAAGAACTTTCTTCTTTGGATGTTCATTTAATGAAAGAATCAACAACAAATGTGTGTCAACAATTTATCGAAAACCCACATATTCTACACATTCTTGCACTGCACCAGTGCACACCCTTATCACCAGAAGAGATCAGTGGTGAAGGGCCAGCTGATGAGAGTTGCACGGCTGGTGTCTGAGAAAACTGAATTCATTAAGGAGTGTGAACTACTGTGCGATATGTGAGCTTAAAATGGAAGTTATGAATAAAAGGGAGAATGGGTTTTACCACCCCATTTTGTTTAATAATAATAATAATAATAATAAAAGTACATTTAATAATTTACTTAATGGTAATGAGAATATGGCAGTTTCTAGTCAGGATCATAATGTAGTGGATCATTCCAACACCCAGTGCAGTTTGGCCTTCATTACTACTTATAATGGCTAACATAATTTAATTAGATGGGTACTAAACAAAAATTGGCAATTATTGAATGATAAGCAGAATAGAATGAAAGTGAGTGTTACACCTAGTACAGTGCATCAAAAAGGTTCTAATTTAAAAATAATTTTGAGAATATGAACAATAAGGAGAAAAAAGTAATTCAGGGGATGTTTTTCAGTTGAAAAGTATAATTGTAATTCAAGATTTGTGGTTTATCTGGCTACTTGCAAATGCTGTCTCGGGTTCTACAGTGGTAAGACAGAACGTAGACTTGGAGACAGAATGTATGAACACAAATATAATATTAAGAAAAGTAAGGACACTAGCTCATTGGCAAAGCATATTAGTGAATGCCCAAGTCACTCATTCAAATACATGGTGATAGACCAGATTCAGTCTGATCCAAGGGGTGGACCCATAGACCTCCATCTGGAAAGGAAGGAGTTGCTTTGGCATCTCAGACTGAATTCATGTTTATGGCCAGGGCTGAATGAGTTTAGTTCAATTTACTGCCTGTTTAAATTGAGGGCCTTAGAAAGAGGATTATAAGACTTCATTTTATTTTATTTCAACATCTTTTGACTTATTTTTTGTGTATTAATTTTTGTGCATCATATGTTTCATATGATTCATATAATTTCTTTTTTGAGTAGTGATATAGTTATTGTGAAGTGTAAATTCATGTTTTATCAAAAAGTGAATTTTAACATGAAAACATATATGGTTGTATAGAAATACCTTTAGGTAAGGTCACAGTGAAATTTTAAGGAATTTTTGTATCTGTCACTTTAATACAGGATTGACTAGTTTGTAATTGGCAGATTTAACTAATTACTATGGAGGTTTGTTTGTTTGTTATAAAAGACTGAATGACCGGAACTGTTATCTGATGAAGTCCAATTGTTCTTGAACGGACGAAAGCGCTAATCATTAAAGTTTCTAGTGAACTTCTATGCTCAGCTTTGGAGTTTTGTCTTTTCCAGTTTGTGTCTTGTGAAAACTGAAAATATAATGAAGCAACAGAAAAATGTAAAAAGTTCCTAAACAAAGGGTGAATAGGTGTGTAAAGATAGGCGTCTGGAAGAAGAGATGGCAGAGTCAGCACCCAGAAAGAGGGGCCTTTCAGGAAGGTGTTCAGATGGGAAAGGTCCAGGATGGGTCTCCAAGGGCCATCCTTACTGGGGACTGAAAACATCCTGGAATAGAAACCTTCCCTCTTTGGGAAGGAGGGACCTCTTGGATTGTCCCCTGAGAAAGGTTTGAGATGATCTGAGAAAAAAAAAAACATGTTTGTTCTCTTGGTGGTAGTGGGATGCCTCTGAAAGAAGGATGTTTCCCACACCATGAAATACCCTCTCTAGATGATAGAGAAGGCCCAAGAGTCCTGTGTGATCTGATTCCAAGCAGTAAGAGATTGGGATAGATGAAGGGACAGGGGAGTGGATGGCCCTAGAGGCAGATAGTCACAAGCTACCAGGTTTAGAATGGTACTGAAAAGGCTGTTTAGGGGCTGGAGTGGATGGTGCAGATTTAGAGGAAGATGATGCCGGTTCCCTAGGGCCCCTCTTAGATTTAGAGGAAGAAGATAAGACAGGTTTCCTAACAAATGTGATCTTTGCAGGATAGTTCCTTTAGAACATGGGGATAGAGAAAACAAGGACATGCTTGAGATCCTAAAGCTCCTTACCTTTTTCCTGTAGGGATTTGAATAATTCTGCAGCTTTTCTAACAAATAATGCTTTATCATCTAGGAGGGTGTCCATCAATTTGGCCTTGAAGTCATCAGGTAAGGGCTGCACTCTCAGCCAAGAATATCTCTTAAGAACTGAATCAGAGGCCGCCACCCTAGCTGAACCACCTGCAGCATCGTAACTGCACTTAATTTAGTGCCTAGTTACCTGTGCAGAGGAGTTAAGGATAGCTGCCACTTTAGCCTTGTCAGGGGAGTCTGGGAGCTCTGAAAGAAGTTTCCCTGCATCTGAAAGGAGAGCCAAGGAGTATTTGGCCACAAAGGTCTGGTAATTAATTGCCCGAAAGGCCAGAGTGGCAAAGGTGTAATTTTTTTTCCCCAGCCTCTCCATGACCTTTACTCTCTTTATCAGAAGGTAGTAGGGAAGTGGAAAGTGGCAGTTTGAAGGCCTTCTCAGCTAAAACTGAAATGGTAGCTGGATCTGCAGATGGAGCCTTACACAGGAAATAGAGAGTCTTCAGGCACCTTCTAGAACCTGTTTGGGTTCTTGGGAGCAGGGTGCTGTGAGTCTGGGCACTTGGATGCAGCAGTAAAAGCATCCAGAACTGGGGGGATGGCAGAGGGTGATGGGGAACCCAGTTGCAAGAGATCATAATACCTCTTTTGTATATCTGAGACTTGAGAGCAGTCCGACTTGGAAAAGTTCTTCATTTTTTTCTATAGTCTCCCCAAAGGAAATGTCCTCCCTAGGGCAATCTGTACCATTAGATTTCTCTTACTGGGGGCATACCATGGATGGAAGCAATTTGGGTTAAGTATGCTAAAGACTCATCTCCGGAGGATTCCGCTTCATCATAAGAGGTATCCACAGTAACCCTCTTAAAAGCTGAGGAAGGAGAGAAAACCTGCAGAGGAACAGAAGGAGAGGTCTGTTGCAGAGCCATGAAAGCATTGAATAGGGATTGTGAAAAAGCCTGCCAATCAGGAGCTTGTTGTTGAGAAGCAGGGGTAATGTGCTTTGTTTTCATCTTTTTCTTTTTAGGGACTTCCATGTGATGGAAGGTCAAAGGACATGACGTCGGCCTACACTCTGTGTCTGACATTACACCCTCATGCACTGTAATTTGAGTGATGCCAAGCAGACCTGCATATATCACGAGCCATGATCCCCCTTTTCACCCAAGTTGAATGCCTGCACTTCCCTTGAGGACATGCCGGTGGACTCCGGGGCTTCCACAGTGGTACCTGCTGAAGGGTCATCACTACTTCCTGCCACAAGAGGGGCAGCCAGAAGAAAGGGCAGAGCTGTAACATCAGGCCGAGGCTTCCTGACCTTCTTCACATTTGGCTCATCTGAAGGACCCAACGTCACCTCCATCTCCCGAGTGAGGAACTGATTCTCTAATTAGAGCTTAAGTGGAGCTAAACGGCTTCTAAGAGTGTTGGGGATGAAAGATTTGCAGATAGCGCAAGCTGTATGATTGTGTTCTGGGCCTAGACAAGAGAGACAGGTCGTAGGTGTCCTTATGTGGAATCTACCTTCCACACTGACACTTGCCCTTCCTAGCTGACATGAAATCACCACAAAACACACAGTAGCACTAAGAATTAAGAGAAAAAAATCCCAATGGGGTACTTATCTGAATTAGAAATCACCACTGATCTGGCAACCAAACGACTGGAGCAGTTGATAGAGTAGGCGGCAGAGAAGTTCAGAGGTTGGTGCATGCTGATGTCCGCTTTATACCAGATGTCTCTTTATGACCGACATACGCGGAGTGATGTGCAGCATCACATGTACCTCGCAGTAACATGTAAACTTTTGTATGCAGGACAGACGTATCAGCCAAAGGTGGACTACCCCCTAATGTGATGAATACTATAGCATATGACTAGAAGGGCATCTTATATTACTGGTCACCAGTAAGCTTTCCAGGGGGATGGAGATGGATGGTGGTAGCAGGAGAACCTACCACAGCAGCCAAAAGCAAAGCCAATGGCCGAAGGCTTTCATTATTACCCCACACCGGCAGCCATCATTTGAATATTGCATAGAAGATACTTTCACTACATGCAGGAAGCAGTATCAGCATAGGAGGGACCAGGTACCCAGAGTTACCAGGGTCTCCAGGGTCAATGGGAAAGGGCTAGAGAGAAGTGTACAATCCTTCAAGGTTCCAACCCCAGAGAGAAACAAATGGATGTACCACATGCAATGCATCTTTTTGGTGTTATATAATTTGGGTTGGGATGTTCTGCTACACATGCACATTTTCCAAGCTTCATGTTAACTTGTGATGTAATTGATCCAAAGTGAGATAAATGTTGGGACTCCAAATGGTGAGCCCTGACATGGGAGGAAAAAAAAATCCAGGATAACAGTGAATATCTAGCATCATTCCCCTCAAACCCCCCAATGTTGGGAGCAAGCCCACATCACTCGCCTCCATTAAACCCCCTAATGTTGGGAGCAAGTCCACCACACCCCCAAGCGTGTATATACCAACTCAAAGAAAAGGCAATATTCCACAAAAAAAAATGACGGTCAATTTCCAGATTTTTAGCTACTCAGTGTCCACATTACAGGACTCACTCAAGTGGTTCCAATATTTCAGAGTTACTGACGTATTTTCCACTACATCCCCTCAACTGATACTCCCATGTTCCTCACCAGGTCCTTCAGATGCCAGACCTGCAGGCAGAGAAACCTTATCTCCTCATGTAGAGGTGAGACAGCTCATTACTGCAGCTATCCACCTTCTGCTGCTCAGCCTCCAAGACTTCCTAATGGGCCTTTTGCTGCTCTGCAAGCTTAACATTCTATTACTGATCTAAAAAAAAGGGTAAAAAAAAACTACCACTGCACTGCAACATATTCAGCAATTACAAAACACCAGCACAATATTCACGTATAAAGCAGATAAGCTCCAGCCCCTTCCCCAATATAAACATATTTGCATCACATATATTTACAAAGTACAGTTGTGTACACTTACCATAAATGTAGATGTTTGAGTGTATTCACTGTTGCAGTCATCACACTAGGGTTATCTGCCTGCAGGTATAGCCCTCAGTCAGCCCGAATACCAGAGACTTAGTATTTCTGCATTGGAAGCTGTCGCTCCAGGATTGACGTCAGGTTGTCAGGGGTATCAGTTTTTCTTGCCCCAAATGTCAGGAGCCCCCCAAATAGGGAGCTAGGTTATGGTGGGGAACACACCACCAGTAAAAAGTAAATACCAATACCCCAGAAGGGGTTAGTAATAAGCATAGACAGGAGAGGGGGAGAGTGAGAGAGAACCAGGGTTTGGAGGGAGGGAAACTAGGACTGCAACAGTGAATACACTTGAACATCTACATTTATGGTAAGTGTACACAACTGTACTATGTTCTTCATGTTTCACTGTTGCAGTCATCACACTCGGGTGGATTCCCAAAGCTGAAGAAGGGTGGAGGCAGTCAAGAAGAGTTAGGGCTGGTTAGTATGCCTTGCAGGATTGATGTAGCAAATCCTGCCCTTGGTTTGGAAAAGATAGGCAGGCGGTAATGCTTGGTGAAGGTCTGTACAGAACTCCAGATAGCAGCCTCCAGGATATCCCTGGTAGGGACTCCCCTGAGAAATGCTGTAGAGGTAGATGTTGCCCTAGTGGAATGTGTTCTGACCCCCTGAGGGGTTGGTTTCCCATGGTGCTTGTAGCAGAAATGGATGCAGTGTGCTATCCATTTGGAAATGGTTTGTTCTGAAATGGCCTTGCCCTCTGCCCCTGTTGCAAAGCTGACTACTAAATGGTCCGATTTTCCCAAGGGCTTAGTCCTATCAAGGAAGAATTTGAGCTGTCTGTGCACATCCAAGGAGTGCAGGATCCTTTCCCCTTTATTTTGAGGAGTAGAGAAGAAGGTTGGCAAATGGATGGATTGATTGAGAGCCACACTGGACACCACTTTAGGCATAAAGGAAGGGTCAGTCCCGAGGGAAACCCTGTCAGCATGGAAAATAATGAAGGGTTCCACAGCCATGAGTGCTTGGCTCAGACACACTTCTAGCTGAAGTGATGGCTAGAAGCAAGGCCGTTTTCCAAGAGAGAAATTTTAACTCTGCTGATGCAGCAGGTTCAAGGGGGGGGGATGAGCTTTTCCAGTACAGAGTTAAGGTGCCAAGCAGGGGTGGGTGCTCTCCTTGGTGGCCTTAAGTTGTTTGCCCCTCTCAGGAACTGTCTGATAAGAGCGTGCAAGAAGAGAGGTGGCTCAATGTTGTAATGAGCAAAAATGGCTGAGGCATGTAGCTTAATGGAGGAGAAGGACAGGCCTTTGTTGAGTAGATCTGCTAGGTAATCCAGGATAAGAGGCAGAGAGGGCAGTGTTGTGTCCTCTCCTTTAGACTGAATCCATGAGCAGAACCTTTTCTACTTATCAACATAGGATTTTCTTGTAGTGGGTCTTCTGGCTTCAAGAATGACATCCAGCACCTGTTTGCTTAAGGTTGCTGGGGGAGTATTCAGGGAATAAGCCAGGCTGCAAGGTTTAGGGTTTGCAGTTGTGGATGCAGAATCTGTCCCTCCTGCTGAGAGAGGAGGGTTGGATTCTGGTGTAGGTGCCAGGGTGGCACTGATGTCAGGCTACACAGGAGTGGGTACCAATGCTGGCGTGGCCAGTCCAGGGGAATCAGAATTGTCCTTGGTCTGTCCTGTTTTATCTTGAGTAATACTCTTGAAAGGAGGGGGAAAGGCATAGATTGAGAGATTTACCTACTGAAAAGATATGGCATCCACTTTCTAGGCCCTGCTGTGAGGATTCCTGGTGCAGAATTTGCTGAGCAAGTTAGGGGAGGCAAAGAGATCCATCTCTGGGGTCCCCCATTTCTGAATCAGAAGGTTGAAGGTGCTGTGCTCCCCAATTGCCACTTGTGTGGGTCTAGGAGATTTCTGCTTAAGTCGTCTGCCAGTAAGTTTTGTTCATCTAGCAGGAATTGAGCTTGCAGGTGGACTTGAATGTCCAAGGCTGTGTTCCACAGGGCCATGGCTAGCCTGCAGAGTGGGTAGGAATGGTTTCCCCCATGCTTGTTGATATACCACATAACTGTGGTGTTGTCTGTTTTTATTAGCAGTTTTCCTGGAAAGATTAGGGATCTGAAAGCTGTCAGGGCATTCTGTACTGCTAGCATCTCTTTTTGGTTGATGTGCAGATGAATTTGACTTGGGCTCTAGTGGCCCTGAAAACATTTTCCGTCCATGAGTGCCCCCCAGGCATAGTCTGATGCATCTGTGGTTAGAGTCTGGGTGGCTTGGGGTTGAGTAAATGACAGTCACTTGCTGTGGTTGCATACTTCTGCCCACCAGAGGAAATCTGTCCTTAGACAGGGTATGATAGGAATGACTGTTTCCAGGTCCTGAGAATGTTGGCACCAAAGACTTTTTAAGTACCATTGGAGTTTCCTTATATGCAGTCTTACATATGGAATCAGCAATATACATGAGGCCATGAACCCTATGGCTTGCAGTATTTTTCTTTAAAGATAGCTGGGATCTGGTGGCCATTTGTTTGAAGTAGTCTGTCAGATAGACTTGTTTTTCTGAGGTGAGGAATGTCATCTGGGAAGTTGTGTCCAAGCTTGCTCCCAGGAATAGAATCTTTTGACTGGGTAGCAGTTTTGATTTCTTTTCGTTGATGGTGTACCCAAGGAGGTGAAAAGGTTTTTCTCAAATGTCAGGTGCTGCAACAGCAATTCCTGACTGTCCGCCTGAATTAGGCAGTCATCCAAGTACGGGTAAATTTGGATATTTCTCTGCCTGCAGCATGCAATGGCTGGAGGCAGGCATTTTGTGAATACTCTGGGCGCAGTAGATAAGCAAAAGGGAAGTGCAGAGAACTAATAATGCATAGACCCTGCCCTGAAATGTAGATACTTCCTACATGATTCCCTTATGGGGATATGCAGATAGGCTTCCTTTAAGTCTAGGGTGACTAACCAGGCATTTTTGTCTAGCGTAGGAAGAAGCTGTTGCAGGGTAAGTATTTTTAATTTTGGTACCACCAGGAAGGTGTTGAGAATGGAAAGATCCAGGATTGGGTGCCAAGAGCCCTCTTCTCTGGGTGCCAGGAAGAGTCTAGAGTAGAATTCTTGACCCCTCTGTTCTGCTGGAACTGGCTGAATAGCTCTGATATTGAGTAGGGAAAGTACTTGGTTTTGAGCCTCTGCCCACTGGTTTGGAGGAAGGTCTGGAAACCCACTTGGGGTTGGCAGTGAATGGAAGCAACATTTGCAGCCCTGGGATACAATGTTGAGGACTCACCAGTCCTGAGTGATGGACATCCAGTCTTTTGCATGAAGGGCAAGGTTTCCTCCTAGGGGCACAAGCAATTGGACAGGGCCGGGGAGTGGAGTAAAGAAGTCATTGTGATCTTTTTCCATAAGGAGGTGGCTTACCACTCCCTGCTTTAAGGGTGATGGCACTCCATTGCTTAGATCTCTGCATACCCTGAGACTGTAGTCTGGGTGGTCTGTTTCCCTTGGGTCTAGTTTGAGAAGGCCTGGAGGGGGTTAGAAAGTACCAGCGTTTGGAAGGGCAATGCCTACTGAATCTAGGGGGGTTGCACTTGTAAGAATTTTTTAACAGTCTGCATAGACTTAGCTTTTTCTTCCATCTTTATAAGAACCTCTTCTGCTTTGGTGCCAAACAGTCCTTATTCAAAGGAGCATCTAGTAACTTTGATTTGACATGGTCTGGCAAGGTCTGCTCCTTCAGCCAAGCATGTCTTCTCAATACAGAGCCAGTGACAGCTGCCTGGCAAGATGCTTCTAGGGTGTTCAAAGCCACAATGCAGTATGCTTGCTGACTTGGCATAAGCTCAGTTCTTTACTTTCTGCACAGTCTGAAAATGTTGCCACTTTTTGTTTAATAAGTTCCATAATATGTTGCTGGTGCGTCAGCATGTGATACTGACAATTCAATGCCCTAATAGCATGAGTTGCAGAGGTATATACCTTCTTGCCCCATCTATCCAAAGCTCTGGAATCCCTGTCCGAAGGGGTGGGACTCTTGACTGTAGTAGCCTTGACACCTTTAGGCCCCTAGGAAATGATCTCTGGGTCAGCAGTAGGATTCTTGAAAATAAATTTGTGTCTGTCAGGTACTCTGTAGTACCTATCTGGTTTCCTAGGGGCAGGAGGTAAAGTGTTAGGGGTAAGACTGGATTCCATAAAAACATCCACAACATCCAGGACAGGGGGTATTGCTAAGGGCCTGTGTTGAGGCAACTCTAGGAATTCTCTGAGTCTCTTTTTGGGCTGAGTATAGTCTTATATTTCCAGTGGAAATGCTCTTGGAAGGTATGCAAGGTTTCACCAAAAGAAAAATCCTCTGGAGGGGAGGCAGAAGGAATGGATTCCTCTGCATCTGAATCCTCATAAGCAGATAAGGGCATGTCTTCATAATCAGAAATTTCAGAGTCATCGGACTCCTGGTCTGTAGAAGCTGAAGGGGACTGGACTCTGCCTCTTAGTAGGGGAAGGCTGACTTCCCTTAATCAGTGTAATAAGGTCTTCAGCCATTCTAAGCATTTGTTTTAGTGGCATGGGAGCAGGTGAATGCACTTTGGTTGCTGGTTTTCTAGGCGTAGTGTGTACTCTGGGCCTTAGAAACTCTGCAATTTTGGTTAAAAAAGAAGTCGGTTTGAGTTGAACATCTGTTGAACGAATAACTGCCTTGGATGCCGGTGCCTGCTCAGCAGCTCCAGACCCATCCAAGGTAGAGACATCCGCAGGTTCCATAGTCGAAGAAAAGTCTCGTGGCATACCGGACTCCGAATGGGTCTCAGTAAAGGCCTACGAATCCAATGAAGTGGGCATCAGGGGCTGCGAAAGCACCTCAATGAGTACCAGCGACTAGCTTAATGGAAGCGTTGTTGGCAGTTTTGGACCTATGAGATCTGTCTTTGTCTTTATCTTTACATTTTTTCAGAATATCGGTAGTTGGATGGCTTACCGAAGCCATTCCAGAATGTGGAGATAAAGAGTGAAAGAATTTAGCGACAGAGCCTGACAATGAATGGTTCAGGAGTTAAATAAGACACAAAACCGACAGTGAGGGACGTCGTGTTCTGCGCCCAAACAGGTGATGCAGTAAGAATGAAAATCTCTGACACATATTTGCTTTCCACAGGCAAGACAATTGTTAACTTTTTCTTACATCAGTTAGAGCAAGAAAAAAGGATCCCCAACAGGGTACTTAGCTTTAGAAGACTTCAGGATTATTAAATTCATAAACGAAAATTCAGGTAGCGGACGACCGGCAATTGCAAACTGCTTATGCTTAGGGCTCCTTGGCAAGAAAGACTGATGTAATAGGTTCATATGTACTAGGCTATCTGCCCAAGTACATTTATAAGCCTAGCCAGAGTGTGTCGGCTTTCGCCACCCCATTGATGAATTAACTGCGCCTCTGTCAAGCAGAGCCAATGAAGTGATCCCAGGGATGTATTTTCTGTTACCCATCCACTCGTCAAGGTTTCTCTTGAAGTGTCAGTGAGGGGCTCTGCCTAGTGTAGTTAGGAATTTTATTCTAAAGCATGGGGAGTCTCTGTGACAGGAATCTATCCCTCCAGCATGTTCTATTTATTGTGGCGAGGTTTAGCTCACTAGAGCGCATGGCTCGCAGTGATTTGGATTTCTTTAGGTGGAGCATATCCATCAATTCTGAGTTGGACATGTCTTTGTAAGTCAGGCAAAGATCACCTCTGAATAAGCGATATGCCACTGAGTACAGCTGGAGTTTTTTCAGGCGGGCTGCATCGGACATATGTTTGAGGCCAGTAATCCTCCTGGTGAGGTACTTTTGTTGTCTTTCCAGCTGTTGAAAGTGTCTTGTGAGGTACATCCCAAATGGGGCACTGTACTCTATGATGGGTCTGATGAGTGACGAGGCACTATAACCTCTCTTTCTAGATACGAACCCTTTAGTAATTAGAAGGATTTCCTAACTACTTTAGCAATATGATTGACAAAGGAGAGATTATTATCTACCTGGGTCCTCAGATCTCTTATTACCTCTTCTGTATTAAGGGGGCTGCCACCTATGTGGTAATTTGTGGGTGTTTTGTTTTTCCCAAATGGGATGAATATGCATTTTTTGGCATTTAGCTTGAAGCTATGACTTTGACACCAGGTGTCCATCTCAGTAAGGCCCTTTTGGAGGATGTCTGTGTCAGCCAGAGAGTCAATTATGGCTCCCAGTTTGCAGTCATCAGCGAACTTGGTTAGCCATAATCCTCCTGTGTTTGCCTGTACTTCTGAGAAGTATATGTTGAACAGTAGGGGTCCCAGGACCAAGCCTTGCGGGACACCACTTGTGACTGGTTTAAAGATGGACCTGGAGCCCACTATTCTTACCATGTGAGTTCTGTCTGTAAGCCACTTGGCAACCCATCTTGTGACGTAGGGGTTTATGTTCAGGCTGGTGAGTTTTTCTGTAATACCAGAGTGGGGAATGGTGTTGAAAGCCTTGGCAAGGTCAAGGTAGGCTGTGTGAACCACCTTTCCTTTGTCTATGGCCTCGGTGACTGTCTCGAAGAAGTCAATCAGGTTTAGTAGGCATGATCTGCCCTTAACAAAGCGGAACTGGGTCGAGTCAAGTGCTTGGAGGTTCCAAATGTCTTTGTTAATGAGTTCCATGATGATGCGCTCCATAGCCTTGCAGACCAGGCTAGTCAGACTTATGGGTTGATAGTTACCAGGGTCAGTCGTGGCCCCTCCTATGTGGAGCAGAATAACCATTGCTGTGCGCCATTCTATGGGCATGTAGCCTGTGGAGAGGCCGAGGTTGAACAGCGTGTTTAGGTGGGGTTTAGTTCGTGCAAAACGCAGCCTGGGACACCATCTGGCCCCATTGACATTGTGTTTTTGGCTTTTGAAAGGGATGTTTTCACCTGTGCGTCTGTGATTTCCAGGATACTACACTTTTCCGGTATTGCTGTGGGCCCTTTTGGGGGTGAGGTTTGCACTGAATCTATCTGCCAGGATGATGGCAATATCAGTAGGTTCAGTATATTTTGTGCTATTTTGCACTAGCTCAGAGCATATCTGTGAGTTGCCACTTAGATTCTTAACACAGCTAAAGAAGGCTTTATGGTTATCTTTTGAATCCTTGGCTATTTTTCTTTCGAAGTTAGCCTTGGATGACTTTATGAGGGACCTTAGTTTCTTACCGATACTGATCACGGATGTCTTTCCTTCTTGGGATTTGCTTTTTTCTGAACTAGTTTCCTCCTTCTATTGTATAGCCTGTTTATGGCAGGGGTCCACCTGCCTGTTTTTATACCCCTGACATCAGTCCTGGAGCAACAGCATATGATGCAGAAATACTAAGTCTTTGGTATTCTGGCTGACTGAGCGCTACCTGCAGGCAGATAACCCTAGTGTGATGACTGCAACAGTGAAACACGAAGAACATCATAGGTTCATAAGTGTGTACTAGGCTAATGGCCCTGGAGCCTTTACAAGCCTAGCCCATTCTAGTGCCCTGGCATCGTGCTGTCCGACATTAGTCCCCAGTGCCTCTATCAAGTAGAGCCACTGCAGTGATCCCCAGGGTGAGCTTTCTATTTCCCATCCATTCATCAAGATTTCTCTTGAAGAGGGCCAGTGAAGTGCTCTGCTTGACAAGTAAGGGAAGTCTATTCCAGAGCATGGACAGTCTCTGGGTTATGAACCTGCCCCTCCAGCATGTTCTGTTGATTGTGGTAATGAGGTTGAGGTCTTTGGAACATGTGGTGTGGAGGGATTGGGATTTCTTTAGCTGTAGCACTTCTAACAGAGCTGGATCAGACATGGCTTTGTAAATCAAAGAGAGATAATCTCTTAGACGATGACATGAGACAGAGAATAGCTGGGTTTTTTTTGAGTCTGTCCATGTAGGACATGTGTTTAAGGCCTAGGATCCTCTTTGTGAGGCACTTCTGCAGCCTTTCCAGCTGTTGCATGTGTCTAGTTAGGTACATGCCAGATGGGGCATTATACTGGCCTAATGAGGGAAGAAGAGAGAGAGATGATGACATCTTTCTTCCTGGATGCAAAACCCTTGGTAATGAGATGTGCCACATAGGACTCTGACCACAGTGGCAATGTGGTGGTCGAAGGAGAAGTTGCTGTCAACCTATGTCCCCAAATCTCTTATAATGCTTACAGTGTTCAGTGGGCTCCCATCGATGTGGTAATTAGTGGGAACTGAGTTTTTCCCAAAGGGGATGAGAATGCATTTCTTGGCATTAAGCTTAAGGGCATGGTTTCGATGCCAGTCATTGGTCTCAGTGAAGCCTTTCTGTAGGATGTCTGCATCACTTGGGGAGTTAATAATGGCTCCCAGCTTTCAGTCTGCGAACTTGGTAAGCCAGAGTCCCTTCATGTTGGCCTGGACTTCTGAGAAGTAGATGCCAAACAGGAGAAGACCCAGGACCGATCCCTGTGGGACTCCACTCATGACTGGTCGGCAGTCTGACTTGGAGTCTACAACGTTCACACTGTGAGTTCTATCTGTGAGCCAATTTGCAACCCACCTAGGGATACAGGGGTTGATGCCTAGTTTGGTTTATTGGGAATGGTATCAAAGGCCTTGGCCAGATAGAGGTAGGCTGTAGGAACTGCCTTGTCCTCATCCAAAGCTCTAGTGACTGACTCAAAGAAGTCAACCAGGATGAGCAGGCATGATCTGCCTTTCACAAAACCAAACTGCGTGGGATCTAGAGTTTGGAGATTCCCTATATCCTTGTTAATTAGGTCCATGATGATGTGCTCTATAGCCTTACATATCAGACTAGTCAGGCTAATGGGTCGATAATTCCCAGGGACTGTAGTCGCTCTCCCTTTATGGAGAGGGATGACTGTAGCAGTGTGCCATTTGGTAGGGACAAAGCCTGAGGTGAGGCTGTGATTGAACAGGGCACACAGATGTGGTGCCAGTTCATTTTGTAGTTCATGTAGAACACATTCAGGGATATTGTCGGGTCCCATGGAAGCTGCATTCTTGGCCTTGGACAATGCAACTTTAACCTGTGCTGCAGTAATGCTGGGTGCCTGGCATTACTCCGGTATTGTGATTAGTCCTTTGGGGGGAGAGAGGGGTAAAGTTGGCAGTGAATCTGTCAGCCAGTATGTTGGCAATATATGTTGGCTCAGTATAGGAGGTACCATTATGCAGTAACTCAGAGCAAACCTGGGTATTGCCGTGGAGTTTCTTGATATAACTATAGAAGGCTTTGTGGTTGTTTTTAGTGTCTGCTGCAATTCTGCCTTCATAACTGCCTTTTGAGGTTTTGATGAGGGATAGCAACATTTTGTTGAGACTGATAAGGGAGTTTTTCCAGTCTTGGGACTTCCCCTTTTTCTGCAACAGTTTCTTCCTTCTGTTGTAGAGTTTTTAATGACAGGGGACCACCAGATTGGCTTCCTTTTTTTTGGAGGAGAGTGTCTTGGTTCTGTTGGGTATGGATAGTTCCATTCATGTACATGTTCATACAGTGCATTGGTGTATGATTCAGCAGTCATGCAGCTGTTTTCCATTGGCATGGGTGCTGTGAAGTTAGCCACCTCTGTTTTTAGGAGCCCAAAGTCAGCTTTGGAGAAGTTTTTCATGGTGGTTACCTTTGTGGGAGGTGTGGGTGAGATGTGGATTTCAATGGTGCTTAGTTTGTGGTCGGAGCTAACCAAGGAGGAATTGACTATTGGCGTAGAGCAACAGTTGCCCATGTTAGTAATATCCAGCTCAAGGATGTTGCTTCCTCTAGTGGGGGTAAGAATAAGCTGGTGCAGGGCATTGGAATGGATTAATTCCAGGAAGTGTTGGGCCAGTGTATTGGTGCATGAGTAGTTTTCCCAGTTGACAGAGGGGTAGTTGAAGTCACCTAGTATAAGACTGTTGGGTTGGACCCTAATAGTTTCTGGGGTGCTTAGGAATGTGGAGTGAGTCTTGGTACATGGTTGGGGACCTATCGCAGGCTACAGACCTGAATCGCTGCCTTACCCAATGTTAATTGCACATGAAGTATCTCAGATGCGTTATGCTGGGCTACTAGTCTGGAGGTGTGCATATCCTTTATGAATATGGAGACACCACCACCTTTGGAGCTTCAGTCCATGATCTGGGGCCGAAAGGTGTGGAATGAGTTAGAGCCTGGTAGTGCAGGGGTGCTTTCTGCTGCTTTAAAACAGGACTCCATTACAACACAAATGTTGATGTTCTCCATTTTGAGGAGTGCATCTTGAGTTAGGCGTCTAGCATTGAGCAGCATGACCCTCAGATAACAGAAAGTGCAATGAAAGCTTTCAAAAGGTTTACAACATCCAGCTTAGGTAAAACATGACTGTATATTTAGACAAAAATGTGTGTGTACATATGTATTAAATGGCAACACGGGTGCCATGTACCAAGACCCCATTCTTTTTTTTTTTACATATGTTAACTATACCAACTAAGTGATGCCAAACATAGCACGTCTTTCTGAGTTGTAATTGTACATGTGCCTGTTGATATCATTTGAACATTTGAGAGACATATGCCAGCTCTGTTACATGGCATTAGAAAGACAGCAGACAATGAAATCAGATGTATGAGGTTCCAAGTGTCTTCAAACAATAAATAAACATGGAAACATAAAGGCATGATGACAAAAAAATGTGTTATGCAAAATGTATTAATTAGAAACATTAATTAATTTACTGTCTATCTGCTTAATGCAATTCATAGTTACTAGGGATCCAGAATCGATCCTGAGGAAATTATGGGCAAAAGACAAATAAATGGATACTGCAGATGGAATTGGTCTGTCACAGAACACACATACATACATGGCAAACACATAAGGACTAAACTGTAGAATTGAGGGGTGAAAAGCAGCAATACTTATAAAAGGCATATTGACAACAAGGTGTAGACACTTTGCAGGGATGTTAACCAGTCGTAACTGGCAGAACACAAAATGTATGCACAGTATCAGTATGAATGGCTACTCGTCCACATAAGCACAGAAATACATAAACATGTGAAATGGATTAAGTACTCGCATATCGAAACAGATAACCACAAAACTTATATGAACTAAATAAAAGGTCATATTGTACATATTCAATGACAAAACTAAAAATAAAACTATGTTGCTAGGAAGTAATACACCATTAACATGAAGTCAAACAATGGCACAAAATTCCACATTTAGACCATCAAAATCAAGGATAAATAAAATGTATACCATTGGCCATGTGTTACACATTTACAGGGCTATAACTATAAACCACTACAAAAAAAGTTTGAGAGCTGCGATTAAAAATAAGGCTGACTAATACTGTACCCTATACTATTTGTTTGGTTTGGCTTGTTCTCAGGTTGGGGTGAGAGGGAATTTATTCCTATCTTCCTTTTAAAAAAAACTCTAAAAATGTAAGGCATGTTTCTGTGGGGGAAAGCGGAAAGTGCAACACATGAAAATTGTACTGTATTTCTTCGATATTTTTTTGCTGGTTGCTTGAGTTCTGGTTAACTGACAATTTACTGTATATCATTACTCCGATGACCGAATAGTTTTACACTGGTAAAAACCTTTTGGCATTTTTATAAACAGCTTACAGCGTTACTTTAGAACATCCAAACTGTAGCATTTCAAAACAGGCTACTTTGGATACTTGAAATGTTTTAAATTAGAGAAATGTCAAGGAGGATAAGAAAGGTTTATTTTTCTGAAAATAAAATGGAAATAATGTTAAATGCCTTCTGAGGATATGGTGCACTTCTTACGGCATATGGTGGTAATAAATTCAAGGCCACATACAGGCTGTGGCCAGTATAAATGCAACTAGTGAGCATGGATGGTGGAGTACAAGGGTTAATAATATGAAATACACTACCAAGTGAAAAGCACAAATCATGAAGCTTAAGCAAGTGACTGAAATGGCAAGTAACTCTGGAGCACTACATTTAATCTCAATAACCAATTTCTCAAGAGCCTGCTCCCTGAAATTTTCATATCACATTTCTTGGTGGAAGTGGTGTTACAGCATCTTGAAGAGCAGGTCAAATTGCCTTTTACAACTTTATGGTTCTTTACATATAAAGGGTTGTATAAGTCACTGGCCTGGAGTCACTCACAGGTAGATATAGCCTTATGTCTGCAGTGACAAACCACCTGTCACATCCATGTGACCATGAATCATCTGATATACAGCACAAAAGCTATATGCTGCAAGTTGGTCAGGTATGGTAGAAACATAATTTTGGGACCCAGGCTTTATGTTTAATACTGAGCTTCTGTATCTAATGATGTTTTTTCTCTCTCTCTAAAGAACTATCAAGCAAAAGTTTACATTGCAGCATACACAGGCATAAATCTCTTTTGACACCCCACAGGCTGGGATGTCAGCCTAGACTCAGCACATGCAAGTCTGACTTATTTGCTATCTACATGGCTGATAGGGACACTGCTGCCCTAAGTACTGTGCCTGCTGCAGTGAAAATGCAGTTAAGCCCAGGCAGTAGGCCAATCTTTAGTCAGCAGTGGTGTGGATGATGGTACTGAAGGTCAGCAGCAAGCATCCAGTGTAACTAAAAATGTGGTCTTGTGTACATTCTCAAACAGTGCACTATGAGAAGACAAGCTCCTTGACATCATTACTGTTGTGTCTGTTGAGGTGGTCCATATACCTACACAACAAGCTGTGGTTGACACATCAGGCCAGCCTAACTTCTACCACTTTGGAGTCAAGATGTACTGGATGCTGACAAGTGTGATCTTTCTGCTCTACAGGCAGACATGAACAAGCCTAGTTATGGTATTCCCAGTCTACATACCAATGCTGCAACTGGTACTTGGAACATTGACACATGATACTCAACATACTATGTACAAATAACAGTGCTGGATTATATGACTGCACAGCTAGGGAGTTACAAATACAGGTCAGTGCCTGAGTTCTGTGTGTAGCCCTACGGAAAGACATTTGCATGGGGCAACTAGCTGACCCTATTCATGCAGCTTCACAGGCACTATCACCAGCACTGTGAGATGAGATACCTGGTTTCATTAATGCTGTTAATGACCAGGTGCAGATAAGAAGTACTGGTATAAAAAAACAGTAGCCACTGTTTTTACTACAAGCTGACTGCCCATTAACATCACACAGGTTTGCAGAGGTGTCAACATTCAATCACTATGAACACACATACTAGATTGTTGCAGATGTTTACGAGCTACAGGACATGGAGGTTACTGGTGGACACATGACCCAGAGCAGGCATTCTGCACTGTGTTGGGGGTGTGGCTTCTTTCTCTGGCATACCTCATGGCAGCTGAAGTGAACACAGTATTCTACTATGGCAGAGGACTTGAAGAATTAGTGCAGTCTATAGCACTGCAATTACAAAGGAAAGCCATAACATGGAGACAGACTCATCCTGTTGTTTATGTCCTGTGTTTGCTATGTATGTTTTGGTTGCAATGGATAGGTTCATAGGTTCATACTAGGCTATCTGCCCGAGGGCATTTACAAGCCTAGCCCATAGTTTTGTGGCTTACGCCACCCCTTTAGTATGGGGAACTATACCCATTATTTTGCTGTGCCTCTGTTGAGCAGTGACACTGAGGTAATCCCTGGGGTATAGCTGACTGTTGATGACTGTTCTTTTGCTTTGGACCTCATAACTGTGTGTGTAACTTGAACTTTGACAGCATCGTTCAGCTGAGAAGTAACTTAGAAATATTGTTCATTACACTAATACACCACTTATATTAAGTCTTACTATATCAGAGTATTCCTGTATTGATCTTTTGATTCATGTGCTGGACTGCACCAGAGATAACATTTCAACTTCACATTCCTCAGAGTTTTACATATATTGGGCTGCTGGCATTGTAGATGCTGTTGACAGGATGCTTACCTAGCCTGTACTGTACGGAAGCCTTTCTGATGAGTACTCATTGCCCAAGTCATTCAAGTGGAATCTTTTGTTTTTTTTTTTTTTTACTGAGCAGACACAAATTATTATCCTAGCTGGTTATAGATTTTCTTCACATAGTATCTAGGGCTCTCAAGAAGCCATGGCTTGAGGGGATCTCTATCACCACTGCTGCCGAAGGGGCAAGTGTGTATGACATTGCTAATCTCAAAGGTATGATGCCCAGTATAGGAGTGTCAAGTTTGCATTATGACTGGTCCCAGGTTTGACACAAATGTCTGTTATTAATCCAATATCATCAGAATCCACCATGTCTGCTAACACAGGCATGCACATAATCTGTACCAAATGCACAGATGTCAAACCACATGAGAGCTAAGCAACTAATCATATCTGAGAGTCTGGACAGTCTACTGAAACTTTACATTTCTGGGGTCCATTCTTCTTGTTTCTGGAGCATTTAGATGCATGCCTCTGCATGGGATAGCAGACCCTAGAAAAACTAATACAGGGTTTGGCTGGTAGAGGCCTAGCAAATCACTACTAGTACATTCAGTAAGGCACCAAAAAAGTGCCAGTAGCAAAGACAGTGACAACTATTAATTACACATAATTGCAGAGGAAGTGTATCCTCAAAATTTAACATGGGGTTGCATAAGGTACAATACTGTGATCGTCCATCCAGAAGCAGCAATCTTAGTCCTGTATGATGAGGGTGCTTTGTAGTACTCACTTATGAACTGCTTCCAAGCATGCAGTGCACAGCTAGTACAATTCTTACTAGCAACTACTGAAGCAGCAAGTTAATGAGAACAGTATTGCAATCCCTTGTACTGCTTTTACAATGCATCCACTGGCAATTTCCCTGCTTGGGACATTATGGTAAGTATCGCACAATGCTTCTGAGCTGCATTTTGGGTTTTATGTTGGCACATGCAGTCCACTTGCAAATGTACAAAAAAGGGGTTCCTCAAATACATACAATATGTTCTAGTATAGGTCACTTACGAAATCTGAAGCCTGTTCTTTTGCCTGCTTTATCTTGTCCTAGAGTATAGTGTAATTTCTTAGTTGTATGGTTGTTGTGTACTGATTCACCTATCAGCACTCAGCATATTCCATTAATAATGTAGCACTCAAGGATTGTTAAATTTTGTTGTTGTAAAAGAAAACTTTCACCTTTGATGAGGATGATTTTATAGGACATAAATATTCTTCTTAAGGATTACTGTGGGATTGACAAAAGGCTCCGTCTCATCAGTCCGAAGTACATGTAATTAGTAAATACTGCTGGGCTGCACTTGGCTTTGTGCTTTTCGGCTAAACATTATTTTTAAATTACAAAAGTGTATAACAGCTGTCCTGAAAATTTTGCTAAATCTTCATAAAGCAACTGCAGACAAAAAAAGAACAATATAACCAAAATGTTTATTAAAATATTTATTTAAATTAAAACCCAATACAACACTGAAAGATTGTGGTTTTCTTTTCTAATTTCACAGAAATAATTCACATGTACTGACAGTGGAAAAACGCATTCCACTATCAAATCCAAAGAATAAAAATGCATTGTGTCCCAGTATTGTCACTATTAGGCACACAGGAGAGAAAATCTATGAAATTACAGGAAGAGAAAGAAATCTAAGAACATAAGTAGCATGACACAATACAGAAACAAAAATATGAAAAAACAGATTACATGTCCTTATGAATCACACTTGCCTGACATAGCTAAAACTTACAATTTACTAGAATATACATTAAAACAAATGGTTGAATATAAAATAACAAATATAGGACAATAAAACACATGCAACGAAGCACCTAGCAGATCAGTACTGCATACAATGGAACAGTTTTGCCCTTTTTGCCAAGGACACCCGACAATGTTGCAAGAGCATCACTGTATATCTTAGTATCAGTTTCTATTTTTTTCACAGCAGCAGGAAATAATTATTACAGTTTTAAGTGTTACATTGCACTGTCATTTTTTTTCACTGAAAAAAGATCTTTTCCACTGCAGCACAAAAAAATTGCACTCAGTTGACTTCCTGACTAAAGACCAAACATTTGTTATGAGCGGGGCTGTCTGACAGGTACATTGCATATTCCCTGTGAGCAAAGACAATCTCACACAGTTAGCTGCAGGAATGCAAATATGTGATGTTTAAAAAAAAACACTGACTACCTTTAGTATTAAAGCTGGTTAACAGGGAAAGTACAGCCTACCTCAGGGGTCTGCAAACCTTCACTATTAAAAGAGCCATTGTAGCCCCTCTCCCACCAAATAAAATTTATCTGGAGCCACAAAAACTACTCGACCCCTAAAATGAAGAATACACAGTGTATATAGTTTTATATATAATTATCCTAAATATAAAAGAACTATGTTTGTAACAGCAATATTTAAAATCCGTCCCTATTTTTGTTCCTTTGTTGGAATTGCTCGATCGCTCTGTGTGTGTGTGTGTGATGCGATATCTCTCAACCTCTTAGAACAAGAAATCTGGACAAAACCATAAATAGTGGGGCACAAAAGCCCCAAAATGGAGACACCTTTTGAACATTGCTCTTTCAAATTTAGAAAGTTGGTAGAATAACATATTTTGCATTAGCATGAATTTTTTGAAGGGTATAAAGTCTGAAACTCAAATGTCTATTTTTTCTGACTTCAGCCCCCAATGATTTGCCAGAAAATCACAATTTTATGAGAACCAGACCAAAAATATGAGGCAAAAGTCAGAACATTCTGTGAAAATCTGCACAGTTGACAGGTAACTGTGTGTGTGTGTGTGTGTGTGTGTGTGTGTGTGTGTGTGTGTGTGTGTGTGTGTGTTTGTGTGGAAAATGCATGTTAACAGAAACCATGCTATTCTAGTAAGTTTCTAAGAGCAATATTTAAACTCCATCCCTATTTTTGTTCCTTTGTTCCCCTTTATTTGTGGCTCTGTCCAGATTTCTTTGGCAAGACTTTGAGGGGTATGGAAACCTTTCAAGAGATGCTGCTGCTGCCAGGGGATCTCTTGACTGCACTGTGTGTGTGTGTATAATGCATGGCAACAGAAATCATGTTATACTAGCAAGTTTCTAAGTTTGGAAGTGCGATATTTAAAGACCATCGCTGTGTATGTGTGTGTGTGTGTGTGTGTGTGTGTGTGTGTGTGCGCATTGTGTGGTAGAGTGGCCATTATCTTTCAAACCTATGGAGAGCCACTGCAGAGGGGTGGAAGAGCCGCAGGTTGCAGACCCCTGGCCTACCTCAATGATCAGTGTTGAGAACAGACAGTAACCACAAATGAATGTGCCAAAAATCAAAAGAAAGAATAAAAGAAGGATCACATGAGAAATAAATTTGGAAAAGGCAAAAGTATTGGGGCAAGTACAGAGATCTCCTGGAACATCATGTTGATCAGGATTTGAAAGAGGAACAGTTAAGGAGGGGTGAAGTTTAACCAAAAGATGAAAGCTTAAAATGGTGGCCCAGGATAGTGGACTATGTACACAATGGGTTTACAAAATCCACTGAACATGTGGGAGAAAAGTAAAGTTATGTGCAGTTACCATAAATGTAGATGTTCCAAGTGTATTCACTGTTGCAGTCCTGACTTGTGGGATTTCCCTCAGTGGAAGCCCTTGGCCGGCACGACTACCAGAGTAAAATTCTTCTCTCCTCCTATGACCAGTGGATGCCACCGCCTGACATCAGTACGCTGGGGTATAAGTGGACCCTGCCGACATCATGACCTCAAGCTGTTTTCTTGCCCCTTGAAGTTCAGAGGTCTCCAACAAGAGCAGCAGGTCAAGACCAGATGGTTATGGCAGGGATCACTAGGCAGGCAGGAGTGACAAGTAGGGGGTCCCGGGTAAATGAGAATTAGTAGCCACTCTGTAGGTAAAGAAAGATTAGTAGTAGCTACTCTGTAGGCTATGGGAGGTGGGATGGAGGAAGGGAAAAAGGACTGCAACAGTGAATACACGAACATCTACATTTATGGCAAGTGTACATAAGTGTACTATGTTTGTCATGTTTCACTGTTGCAGTCCTGACTTGTGGGAAGGTTCCCAAAGATGAAAAGAGGGGAGGTGGTGAAATAAGATGAGAAGAGGAAGATCTGTAGAGTAATGGAGGCAAAACCTGAATTATTGTAGGAAGAGGCTGACAGTGGTAGTGCCTGGTGAAAGTATGTACAAAAGATCAGTTAGCAACCTTCTCCCACTCTTGGTAGGTAGGCCTTTTAGGGAGATAGTAGAGGACCCAGCTGCCCTAGTGGGATGGGGCCTTACAGTTACAGCAGTGATCCTTCCCTGATGATTGTAGAATAAGGGTGGTACACAGAAAGAGAGAGAGAGGTCCCTTTGGAAATGACATGTACAATACAGGATCTCCTTCAGTTGTGACAGCAGTGGAAACATTCCACTGGTCAGAAATTCTGATGGGTTTTATAGCAGCTATTTAGCAGGGTAGCAGCCTATGGGTGTTTGAGAAATGTAGGCTACCCTTTCCTCAGTACTGCTGGTTTGGAGAGGACAGATGCCTGGCTAGATATAAGGAAGGATCAGTCACCAGCTTGGGCTTGAAGGGAGGATTAGGCTTGACAGAGGGAATCTGTCGGGATGAAAGATGATCAAAAAGGTTCCCCTGCGATGAGAGCCTAGAGTCTTGGAAATTCCCTAGCTGGAGAGATTGGTAGAAGCAGGCAGAGGTCCATGCCAGAAATAATAAATTTGTATGAGGTACAAGTCTTTTCTAGGGCAGGGGTTAGGTAGGCAGGTGTAAGGTCCTCTGGGTGGCCAGAAGTGGAAGCCCCTAGAAAAGGAAAGTACAGTGGTGTACACTTACCATAAATGTAGATGTTAGAGTGCATTCACTGTTGCAGTCATCACATTTGGGTTATCACTGCCAGGGTAGCCCTTGGCTGGCCCAAATACCAGAGACTTAGTATTTCTGCATTGGTTGCTGTTGCTTGAGAATTGACATCAGGTAGTCAGTGGTATGAAGTAAGGCAGCCGATGCCATTACATCAGTTTTTCTTGCCCTAACTTGTCAGGAGCCCCCAAAGTAGGATACCAGATTCTGGTGGAAGAACTCCACCAGTGGAAAATAAATACCAATGTGTCCCTTGTAAGGAAAGGGGAACAACAAAGAAGAAAGGTAATAAAAGGAGAAAGAGAATAAGGGGGATGCAGGGAAACCAGGACTGCAACAGTGAAGACACTCTAACATCTACATTTACGGTAGGTGTACACAACTGTACTATGTCCTTTGTGTTTCACTGTTGCAGTCATCACATTTGGGTAGATTCCCAAAGCTGAGGAAATGAGTGGGGGCAGTCAAGGAAGCTAGGGGCTGACTAGGATGCCCTGCAAGACTGAAGAGGCAAACCCTGCCCTGGATTTGGAGAAGAGAGGCAGGTGATAATGCTTGGTAAAAGTGTGAACAGATGTCCTGGTGGTAACCTCCAGGATGTCCCTTGGGGGACTCTGAGGAAAGCTGCAGACGTAGAGGCTGCTCTTGTGCAGTGTGTCCTGACCCCATTGGGGGAGGCTTTTCATGCTTTTTATAGCTGAAAATGGATGCATTTTGCTATCCACTTGGAAATGGTTTGCCTTCTGCCCCTGTAGCAAAGCTGACCAACAATTTATCAGACTTTCTGAAGGGTTTAGTCCTGTCCAGATAGTATTTGAGCTGTCTGTGCACATCTAGAGAGTGAAGAATCCTTTCCCCCTTGTTCTGGGGATTACGAAGGAAGGTGGGCAAATGAATGGATTGGTTGAGAGCCACAATGGATGCCACCTTGGGCATGAAGGATTGGTTAGTTCTGAGGGATACCCAAGTCTGCATGGAAGATGATAAAGGGTTCCACAGCCATGAGTGCTTGCAGCTCAGAGACTCTTCTGTCTGAAGTGATTGCCAGAAGGAAGGCCGTCTTCCAGCAGAGAAATTTTAGCTCTTCAGAAGAAGCTTGTTTGAAAGGAGGCAGGGTGATTTTTTCCAAGACAAAGTTAAGGTCCCAAGCTAGTGTTGGTGCCCTTCTGGGGGGCCTCAAGTTGCTAGCCCCTCTGAGGAACTGTTTGATGAAAGGGTGTGAGAAAAGAGGCTGCTCAGTGGGAAAATGAGCAGAAACAGAGGCATGAATTTTTATAGAGGAGAAAGAGAGACCACTGTGTAGTAGGTCAGCTAAGTAATCCAGGATGAGAGGGATGGAAGGCTAAGCCGTATTGGCTCCCTTAGCCTGGATCCAGGTGCAGAACTTTTTCCATTTATATGCATAAGACTTTCTGGTGCTAGGGTGTCTGGCCTCACGGATAACATCCAGAACCTGTTTACTGAGGATGGCAGATTGGTTCAGGGTTAGGGAATAAGCCAAGCTGCCAGATTGAGTGTCTGCAATTGGGGATGCATGAATTCCCCTTCCGTCTGGGTTAGGAGGTTTGGAATCTGAGGAAGATGTCATGGAGGCAGCAGGGACAGGCTGTACAGCAAGGGGTACCAGAACTGTCGGGGCCATTCTGGAGCTATAAGAATGGTCCTTTGTTTTTCCTCCCTTATTTTGAGCAGTACCCTGGGGATGAGAGGTAGGGGAGGAAAGGTATAGACTGAGAGGTTGACCTAGGGGAAGGACAGGGCATCCACTTTCCAAGCCATGCAGAGATGCTCCCTAGTGCAGAATTTGCTGAGCTGATGGTTGGTGTGGGAGGCAAAGAGGTCGACCTTTGGGGTTCCCCATTTCTGAGATATTAGGAAGAAGGTACTTTTGTTGAGCTGCCACTCGTGTGGGTCCAAAATGTTTCTGCTTAATTGGTCTGCCGGGGAGTTGAGAGAAAGTACAGTTTTGTACCTACCATAAATGTAGATGTTCGAGTGTATTCACTGCTGCAGCCATTACACTTGGGTTATCCTGCCGTCAGGCGGACCCCGCAGTCGGCCAGAGTTCCAAAGACTTGGTCAAGCGTCGGTTGTTGTCGCTTCTTCCCTGACGTCAGTGCGCCAGGGGTATACAAGATGCAGCCGACGCCATTTTCTTCAGTTTTTCTTGCCCCAGATGTCAGGTGTCCCCAAATAGGTAGGCAATACATATTGCTAATAAAACATACATAAAAGGTAAAACCAACACCTTCAGGTACCAGCAAATACACCACATAGGTAGTATAGGGTAGAAAGGTATAGATAAGTCCCAGCTACGAAAGAGGGGATGGAGGGAGGGTAACCTGGACTGCAGCAGTGAATACACTCGAACATCTACATTTATGATAGGTACAAAACTGTACTATGTTCATCATGTTTCACTGCTGCAGTCATTACACTTGGGTTGAATCCCAAAGCTGAGGTAGGGTGGCTGGTTCTATAGAGGATTTGGGGTGGCTATGAGGCTCTTCAGCACTGCAGTGGCAAAGCCAGCTCTGGATTTAGAATAAAGAGGCAAGTGATAATGTTTGGTAAAGGTGTGCACTGAACTCCGAGTTGCAGCTTCAAAGATATCTTTGGTAGGTACTCCTCTAAGGTAGGCAGCTGAAGTGGCTGTTGCCCTGGTGGAATGTGGCCTAATGTTGCTAGGTACAGTTTTCCCTTGCTGTGTGCAGCAGAAACTGATACAGTGTCCTATCCACTTTGAAATGGTCTGCTTTGAAATAGCCTTTCCCTGTGATCCTGCAGCATCTGCTACAAACAATTGCTCAGTTTTCCTGAAAGATTTTGTTTTGTCCAAGTAGAAACGTAGCTGTCTGTGTATGTCCAATGAATGCAGAAGTCTCTCCCTTTTATTCTGGGGATTTGGGTAAAAAGTTGGCAAGTGAATAATTTGGTTAAGAGTCACACTGGATACCACCTTTGGCATAAATGAAGGGTTTGTTCTTAAATAAACCCTGTCCTGGTGAAAAATGATGAAAGGCTCCACTGCCATTAGTGCCTGTAACTCAGACTCTTCATGCTGAGGTTATTGCCAGAAGCAGAGCAGTTTTCCATGACACATTTTAATTCTGCTGAATTGGCGGGCTCAAAAGGAGGTAAAGTTAGTTTTTCCAAGACAAAATTGAAGTCCCAAGTTGGTGTTGGTGCTCTCCAGGGTGGTCTTATGTTTTTAGCCCCTCTGAGGTACTGTTTTACCAATGGATGAGAGAAAATAGGAGGCTCTGTATTGTAGTGAGCCGAGATGGCAGAGGCATGGATCTTAATGGATGAAAAGGATAGGCCTTTGTCCAGCATCTCAGTTAAGTATTGTAATATCTGAGGAATATTTGGGACAAGAGGGTCAAAGCTTTGAGCCTGGTTCCAGGTACAGAATCTCTTCCACTTTTCTGAATAGGATTTCCTGGTGCTAGGCCTCCTGGTCTCCAAAATGACATCCATAACCGCTTTAGAGAGAGGTGTTGTCTGCTTGAGTAAGGAATCTGCCATGCAGCCAGGTTTAAGGTTTTGAGCTGGCTGTGCAGGATCTGAATATTTTGTTGAGTCAGAAGATGCGGAATTTGAGGTAAAATCCATGGTGAGCCTTGTGCTAAGTTCTTTAAGATTGGGTACCAGTGCTGGTGTGGCCAGTCTGGGGCAATCAGGATCATTTTTGGCTTTTATTGTCTGGCTTTTAGGAGTACCCTTGAAAGGAGAGGCAGTGGTGGGAAGGCATAAACTTTTAGGCTTTTCCAGCCGAACGAGAGAGCATCCAATTTCCATGCTTGTGTGTGGTAAGTCCTTGTGCAGAATTTCTGTAGTTGGCAATTCATTGGGGAGGCAAAAAGATCTATGTCTGGGCTCCCCCATTTTTGTGTTATCATGCTGAATACTTGTGGATTTAATTTCCACTTGTGAGGATCCATGATGTTTCTGCTTAAGTCGTCTGCCAGAGTATTTTTCTTTCCTGGCAGGAATTGTGCTTGCAGATGAACTTGATAGGTTAGAGTTGTGTTCCACAAGGTCATGGCTTGTCTGTATAGGGGATAAGAATGAGTGCCCCCCTTGCTTGTCTATGTACCACATAACTGTGGTGTTGTCTGTCCTGGATGCAGAAGGTCCTTGAAAGCTGTTAGGGCATTTTGTACAGCTAGCATCACTTTTTGATTGATGTGAAGATGCATTTGGTCTGCGGCCCACTTGCCCTGAATACATTTTCCTGCCATGTGTGCTCCACAGGCGTAATCCGAAGAATCTGTTGTTAGTGTCTGTCTGGCAGTGGGTAGAGTGAAAGGCTGTCCCTTGTTGTGGTGACATGCCTCTGCCCACCATCGAAACTCCTGTTGTAGGCAGGGAATTAGTGGTATTACTGCTTCCAAACTGTGACAGTGTTGAGTCCAAACACTTTTTAGGTACCATTGTAATCTCCTCATATGCAGTCTGGCATATGGTATTAGTAGTATGCAAGATGCCATGAACCCCAAGGCCTGCAGAATTTTTCTTGCAGGGAGTTGTTTTTTTGTTGCCATCAATTGAAAGTACTGAGTCAGTTGTCCTTGCTTCTCTGGCGTGAGATAAGCCATCTGGGCCATTGTATTTAAGCTGGCACCCAGGAATATTATCTCTTGTGAGGGCACTAGTTTTGACTTCTTTTCGTTTACTGTGTACCCAGGCAAATTAGCAGTCTTTTTACAATCGCCAGCTGCTTTAGAAGAATGTCCTTGCTCTCTGCTTGAATAAGACAGTCGTCCAAGTATGGATATATTTGTATTCCTTTTTGTCTGCAAAATGCAATTACTGGTGCCAGGCATTTTGTGAAGACCCAGGGCGTAGTAGATAAGCCAAAGGGCAGTGCAGAGAATTGGTAATGCATTGAACCAGCTATGAATCTGAGGTATTTCTACAATTTTGTCTGCTAGGGACATGCAGGTATGCCTCTGAGGTCCAAAGTAACAAGCCAAGCCTTCTTGCCCAGCATGGGAAGAAGCTGCTGTAGTGTCAACATTTTGAATTTCAGAACATCCAGGTAAGTATTTAGAGTAGAAAGGTCCAGTATGGGTCTCCAGGCTTTGTCCTTTCTGGGGACCAGGAAAAGTCTTGAGTAAAATCCTTGTCCTTGTTCCTGTTGTGGCACTTTTTGAACAGCTCTCATGTCCATGAGGGCTGTAATTTGTTTTTGTGCCTCTGCCCATTGATTTTGTGGCAGGTCTGGCATTCCTTTTAGCCTTGGTAGAGTGTGAAAGTGGAACCTGTAACCTTGAGACACAATATTCAGAACCCATTTGTCTTGGGTGATTATATGCCAATTTTGTGAAAAAAGTGCTAGTTTTCCCCCTAAGGGAGCTGCCAAAAGGTAAGTGATTGGCATTTGAAGGGGGAAGTCCATTGGGACTGTTTCCTATAAGGTTGTGACTTGTCTTCCCCTCCTTTTGGGGTTGAAGCACCCCACTGTCGTGGTCTGTAAGAAACTTGGGGCTGAGATCTGCCTCTTGGGCGTCTGTATCTGCCTCTTTGTGGTCTGACACTGGAAAGGACCAATTTTTTGAAGGCCAATTTCTGCTAAATCGAGGTGGCTATACCTATAAGAAATCCTTCACTGCTTGCATAGATTTTGCCTTATCCTCCATTTTCTTTAATACCTCTTCTGCCTTAACACCAAATAAAATATCCTGCTGTAAAGGAGCATCCAATAATTTTGCCTTAACATGATCACGTAAACCTTGTTCTTTTAACCAAGCATGCCTTTGAATCACAGATCCTGTAACTGCTGCTCTACAAGAAGCCTCTAATGAATCAAAACCACATTGCAGAGTATGTTTTCCCACTTGTTCAGCTGCATGCAATAAATCCTGCATTTCCTTATAGTCAGAATGTTCCGAACTTGTAAGCATTTTCTGTTTTAACAGAAACATTAAATATTGTTGGTATTTAAGCATGTGAAACTGGCAATTTAAAGCCCTCACTGCTAAAGTTGCAGAAGTGTAAACTTTCTTCCCCCATCTGTCTAATGCTCTAGAATCCCTGTCAGAGGGAACTGGATTTTTAGCCGTGGAAGCCTTTATCCCTCTGGGACCCTGGGAAATTGTTTCTGGGTCAGCAACAGGGTTTTTATAAACAAATTTGTGAGAGTCAGGGACTCTGTAGTACCTGTCTGGCTTGACTGGAGCAGGGGGCAAAGAATCAGGATTTAAACTGGATTCAGAGAACACATCATCCACAATATCTAACACTGGTGGAATAGCAAGGGGCTGAGGCAATAAAAGAAAGTCTCTGAGCCTTTTCTTGGATTCTGAGTAATCCTGGCCCTCCCAATGGAAATGCTCCCTCATGGTATGTAAAGTTTCCCCAAAGAAGTAATCCTCAGGAGGAGAGGCTGAAGGAATTGATTCTTCAGCATCAGAGTCCTCAAAGGGGGGTAAAGAGTATCCCTGGTCTGAAGAGGAATCAGAAGAAATGGAAACCTGGTTAGAGGAATCATGGTCTGTATCCTGCCTAGGCCTTTTATCAGGAGGGGGATGGGAACCCCTGGTCAGAGTAATTAAGTCTTTGACCATTTTGAGCATCTGTTTTTTAGGCATGGAGGCCTGTCCAGGTGAATGCTGTACTTGCTTCTTTGTCTTTAATGGAGTTTTAGACTTGGCTGTAGTTTTGATGGTAAGCTGTGAAGGTCTGAAAACACCTTCAGAAGCCGATGCCTGCTCAGCGGCTCCAGACCCATCTGAGGGGTTAGTTTCTGTAGGCCCAATACCTTGAGTTTCCAGAGGCCTAGACATCTCCACGTGTGAGTCAGAGGTGGCCTGTGGCTCTGAGGTAGCGGGTGTCAGGGGCTGTGAAAGCGCCTCACTGAGAACTGGCGACTGAACTAGAAGAGGCTTCATCGTCAGTTTTGGGCCTCGGATGCCTGTCCTTATCCTTGTCTTTGCGTTTTTTGTGTATTCCCGTCGTCAGTTGTTCTGACGGCATGATATAATTAAACCTTCGGCCAAAGTAATGGCAAGCAAAGTCAAACCGACGTTTAATAGTGCACTTGTTAAATCTAGCACAAAACCGACAACTAGTAACGTCGTGGTCTGGGCCTAGGCATGGAATACAGTAAGAATGAAAATCCTTATGAGGTATTTGCTTCCCACAAGAAATACAATTATTAACTTTTACTGACATCGGTCTGAGGCAAGAAAAAGTTTCCCCAATGGGGTACTTAGCTTTATTGAAGACTTTGGTTCTGAAATTCGAATTGAAAATCTCAGGAGTCGGCCAACCGGCACTTGTGAACTGCTTTTGCTTCGGGCACCGCACGGCAAGAAAGATAGAAGAAAATGGCATCGGCTGCATCTTATATACCCCTGGCGCACTGACGTCAGGGAAGAAGCGACAGCAACCGACGCCGGACCAAGACTTTGGAACTCTGGCCGACTGTGGGACCACCTGATGGCAGGATAACCCAAGTGTAATGACTGCAGCAGTGAAACACGATGAACATCCTGAGCTAACAGGTGTAGTCGCATGGAAGAGGCTGTGAGCCAAAGGGTCATGGCCAGCCTGCATAGAGGGTAGGAATGAGCCCCTCCCTGCTTGCTGATGTACCACATCACAGTGGTGTTGTCTGTTTTGATCGGGAGAACCCCTGGAGAGAGAAGGTGTTTGAAAGCTATCAAGGCGTGCTGCACAGCCATCATCTCTTTTTGACTGATGTGCAGGGGATTTGCTGTGGGCTCCATTGGCCCTGTATGCACCTGTCGTCCAGGTGTGCACCCCAAGCATTGTCTGATGCATCTGTGGTGAGGGTCTGGGTGGCGGGGTGTGGAGAGAAGGTCAGTCCCTTGTTGTGGAAGCATGCTGTTGCCCATCAAAGAAATTCCTTTCTGAGGCAAGGAATTTATAGGTAGATGAGTTTCCAGGTCTTGAGAGTTTTGACACCAAAGGGTTTTTAGGTACCCCTGAAGTTTCCTCATATTCAGTCTGGCATATGGAACGAGGAGTATGCAAGATGCCATGAACCCCAGAGCGTGCAGGATTTTCCTTGCAGAAAGCTGGGGCCTGGTGGCCAGTTGAGAGAAGCAGGCTGACAGGAAAATTTGTTTCTCTTGTGTAAGGTATGCCATCTGGGATGACGTGTCCAGACTTGCTCCCAGGAAGATTATCCTTTGGGTGGGCATCTGTTTTGATTTCTTTTCGTTGATTGTGTACCCTAGGGAGGTTAGTTGGCTCTTTACAAAGGCCAGGTGTTTGAGCAGCTTTTCCTGGCTGTCTGCCTGAATATGGCAGTCATCAAAGTATGAGTAAATTTGAATATTTCTTCATCCACAAGAGGCAATGGCTGGAGCCAGGCATTTTGTGAAAATTCTGGGAGCAGTAGATAAGCTAAAAGGAAGGGCAGAGAACTGAAAGTGTTGAGATCCTGCCCTGAAGCAGAGATAATTTCTGCACTATTCCCTAATAGGAATGTGGAGGTAGGCCTCTTTTAGATCCAGCGTGGCTAGCCAAGTGTCCTTGGAAAGCATGGGCAGCAGCTCCTGGAGGGTGAGCATTTTGAATTTTGGGATCAACAGGAAGGTGTTTAGAATGGATAAATTGAGGATGGGGCACCGGGTGCCCTCTTTTCTGGGCAACAGAAAAAGTCTGGAGTAGAAGCCTTGGCCTATCTGTTCTGCAGAAATGTGCTCTACTGCCCTCAAAGAGAGGGGGGAATGAATTTGTTTTTGCGCCTCTGCCCACTGATTTGGTGGTAGATCTGGGAACCCTTTTTGGGGTTGGAAGGAGAATTTGTATCCCTGAGGCACAATGTTCAGAACCCACTGGTCCTTGGTAATGATGGCCCAGGTGCTTAAGTGAAAGGAGAGTTTTCCTCCTAGAGGTAAGTGAAGGTGGGCAGAGAGGAGGTGAGTCACTGTGAGTTCTTACCATAAGGGGGTGACCTAGAACTCAATGGTTTTGAAGTGGAGGTAGTCCACTGCTTAGATCTCTGCATTCCCTTGGGCTGCTGTCTGGGGGGGGGGGTCTGTTTCCACGGGTCCTAGACTGGGCCTGTTTACTCAGAGCAGGAAAGGACCAGTGCTTGGAGGGAAAATGCCTGCTGAACCTAGGGGGCTGGACTTGTAAGAATTCTTTAACGGTTTGCATAGATTTTGCTTTTTCTTCCATCTTTTTTAAGACCTCTTCTGCCTTAGTGTCAAGTTATGTTTGTGCAAGGGTGCATCCAAGAATTCAAATTTGACATGGTCTGGCAGAGGGTGTTCCTTAAGCCATGCATGTCTTCAAATGACAGATCCAGTGACTGCTGCCCCGCAAGAAGCTTCTAGGGCATCAAAATCACAGTGCAAGGTGTACTAAGTTACTTGACTTGCAGAATGCATTAAGTCTTGTAAATCTTTAGATTCTGCCCAAGCAAGAAGGGAGGACATTTTTTGTTTACGGAGTTCCAAGGTATGTTGCTGATATGTAAGCATATGGAACTGACAATTTAGTGCCCTGATAGCAAGAGAAGCTAAGGCGTATACTTTTTTACCCCATCTGTCAAATGCCCGGGAATCCCTGTCTGAAGGGGTGGGATTCTTAGCAGAGATGCTTTAATCCCTTTTGACCCTTGAGAAATTACCTCAGGGTCAGCTGTTGGATTTTTAAAAAGATATTTGTGTGAGTCAGGGGCTCTGTAGTACCTGTCTGGTTTTCCGGGAGCAGGAGGTAGGGGCATCAGGAGTCAAGCTGGATTCAAGGAAAGCATCATCCACCACATCCAGGACTGGGGGGATGGCCAAGGGTCTGTGTTACGAAAGATCTAGGAATTCCTCCGAGTCTCTTTTTAGACTGAGGGTAGTCCTGATTCTCCCATTGGAAATCCTCCCTTAAAGTATGCAGGGTTTCCCCAAAGGAAAAATCCTCTGGGGGAGAGGCTGAAGGAATGGATTCCTCTGCATCAGAATCCTCATAAGTGGAGAGGGGCTGCGTGTCTTCATAGTCAGATGAATCAAATTCTTCTGACTCTTGTTCAGACAAAACTACTGGGGACAGATCTTTTTTCCTTTTTGAGGGGGTAGCTTGGCTTCCCCCTGATCAGCATGATAAGGTCTTCTGCCATTTTAAGCATTTGAGAGTGAGGCAAGGTAGCAGGTGCCTGAGAGTGGGTAGTCAGTTTCTTATGTGTGGTTCAAATCCTGGGCCTAAGGAACTTGGTTGGTTTCGAAAGAATGGCAGTCACGAAAGAAGACATTGGTTTGTGTCGAGATTCGGAGGTGTGAAAGACTTCCTCGGAAGCTAGTGCCTGCACAGAGGCTCCAGACCCATCCAAGGTAGAGACGACCGCAGGATCCTTAGATGAAGAAGAATTTTGCAGCATACCAGACTCCAAAAGGGTCTCGGTAGCAGTCTGCGAATCAACTGAAGTGGGCATCAGTGGCTGCGAAAGCGCCTCACTGAGTACCGGGAGAACTGACGGCTAGCTTAACGGAAGCATCGTCGGAAGGTTTTGACCTGTGTGGTCTGTCTCCGTCTTTATCTTTACATTTCTTCGGAAGATCTGCTGTCGGATGGCTTACTGAAGCCATATCGGAATTCAAGGACTGTAAACCAAAATATCTGGCTACAATAAGGGCCCAACGACGGATAGTTCTGGCATTAAACAAAGGACAGAAGCGACAACGGGGGACTTCCTGGTCTGGGCCTAGACAAGTCACGCAGTACGAGTGGAAGTCTCAGTGTGGCATTTGCTTTCCACAGGCAAGACAATTATCTTCCCTCTCCACTGAGCTTATAACCTTAACCTCTCTGTTACACATAGTTTCCATTCTAAGGTTAGTTACATATCATGTAAATGTGAATTTAACAGTACAGAAATTTATGTTTTCTTTTTATTTACTTTGTTAATTTTAATTCATCTGTATGTAAATGTATGTGTTACTCTTTTGATTGTGGAGCTTTTCTCCCCGGGCCTCTGCTGAAAATGGACATGTATCCAGCTGGACCAGCCCGGTCAACAAATGTAAAATAAAAAATAAATAAATAAAAAATAATTAACTTTTTCTGACATCAGTTAGTGCAAGAAAAAAGGATCCCCAACGGAGTACTTAGCTTTAGAAGACTTCAATTCAGAAACGAAAACTCAGGTTGAAGCCAACCGGCACTCGTGCGAACTGCTTCTGCTTCTGGCTCCACGGCAAGAAAGACTGATACAATGGAGATGGCTGCCTTACTTTATACCACTGACGACCTGACGTCAGTCCTGAAGCGACAGCAACCAACACAGAAATACTAAGTCTCTGGTATTCGGGCTGGCCGAGGGCTACCCTGGCAGGGATAACCCAAATGTGATGACTGCAACAGTGAAACACAAAGAACATCTGTGTGGGCTAAAAGTTAGTACCAGAGTAGAGCTGGCCAAACCGGTGCTATAAGGAAGGTCTTAGGTGCTCTTCTGTGACTTCTGGCGAGTCTTGGGATGTATGGCATTCTTACGAAAGCCTAAAAGAATAGGGTTGTCCATGAGAATGAGAAGTTGTTTGTAGCTTAGGCTGAAAAGAGGGGGGTGGTCTTAGAGACAACCTTTTCAATGGTGTGTTTCCCTGGTGGTGAAGAGTTCCTTCTGTGGGGGTCCCCATCCCTCGGCTATGCTGAGAGGAATCTGCTGAAGGAACTGCCACTTGAGAGTGCCTACAGACGACTACCAATTTTTCCGCTAGTTGGTAGAACACCCCCAGGATGTACTGAGGTCACTAGTGCCATCCCATAGAGTTAGCTGGAGGGGGCTTGTGATGCCCATCCCCTTGTTAGGCAGTGAGAGCAGGGATGGGTTTTCCCTTAGGTTTTTGTGCCATATCTGTATGCCATAGTAAGTGACCACTTTTGATTTCTGTTCTGGGTGCTAGTAAAGCTCTTTGTGCTGTCAGAAGCTCCTTTTTTGTCTAAGTGCTTGTTCACTTCCTATGTGTTAGTAAACTGGAGTAAGATTGCAACTCAAGTAGTCCCTAGGGGATGAGTAGTTCATAGGTTCGTACTAGGCTAATTGCCCTTGTGGGCCATTTTAAGCCTAGCCAGTTACCGCATGTGAGAATCAAACCCAGCACATTGTGTCTGCAAGGTAAACACCTTACCCATTATGCCAACCTCCCACCCACTTATGCTAACTTCCCACCCACTGGCAGCAGACTGGAAGGCTTCGGATTAGACAGACATCCTTGGTATACCATGCAAAAATGCCTTTTTGGCCAGGCATCAGCCTTATTTGGCAGATGGTGGTTGTGAATGCTGGGTCCACACATTGTAGAGGTACCACTGAGGTCTCCTCATGTGTAGCCTAGCTTGGGAAGCAGGGGTATGGAAGTGGTGAAGTCATCCAGAGTGAGGAGAAACTCCCGGGCTGTAAGAAGATTGTATTTTTAAAAAAGGTGATGTTATGTATCCATGACACTATTACATAAAGCAGGACTTTCTTTTGGCTTTACTTTACAAATGCTTCTTTTCCCCTTATCCAGAAGTATGGTCTCCCATGAACAGTTTGAATCCATCAACCTCTGCCTCCAAGCTGCAAGGATAACAAGTGTATGCCACACACCTGGTCTGTCCATAATGTTTTAAACACTGTTGGTCAGGGAGAACATCCTGCCTGGAGGCAAGAAGGGTAGAGTCCACTAGGGTCCCGCCCAAGAACAGTATTCTGTTTGAGAGTGAGCTTTGGATTCTGGGTTTGTAATAGTGGAATCCCTGGAAAATAAGTAAGGGTTGTTTGTTACCCAATTCTGAGTTGAGTAGTACCATGCTAGTGGACCGGAGGAGCCATTTAGCAGTAGACAATAGGAGGAGCGGAATGATATGTGACTACCTGGGGCGACAGGGAAGTAGTTAAAGGGGCAAGCTACAAATAGCTAAAGTTTGGAGCTTGCTAAAGGTTCAGTAATCCTCAGCTATATTCCCCTTCTGGGAACAAGGAAGAAGTGTGCTTTTAGGACTGGAATCCCTAGGAAAATCTTAGGGTAGGACATAAGTTACAAAGAAGGGTGATAACCCCTGCAAAGTATAGTAAAAAGTCATGGGACTGAATAGAGAAAAAGGCCAAATTATCATAATAGTGGCAGTCTTTCTTCAGGGGGAGTGGGTAAGGGTACGTGTCATGAAAGGGTCATGACTGCTCCCTTCCAGGAAACCGAGTAGAGGAAGTCCCTGGTTTTGGGGAAGATGTGTGGCTTTGCTTGAGTCCCTGGTGTTGAGATCCCTTTCTCTGGCCTGCTTTGGGGCAGGAAGGAAAGGAGCAGAGCTTAGTGGGTACATTTCTGCCGAAACGTGGGGGTTGCACTTGCAAGAAGAATTTGGTTGTCTGCCTTGACTTAGCTCTGTCCTCCATATTTTTCAGTATAACTACTACGTTAGGGCCAGAGAGAGTGAGAGAGAGAGAGAGAGAGAGACTCCTTATCCAAGGGAGCATCCAAAAGTTTGGACTTAACATGCTCCAGGAGGTCTTGCTCCTTAAGCCATGCATGCCTCCTAATGACAGGCCCTGTTGGCAGCCTCCAAAGCATCAAACCCACAGTGCAAGGAATGCTTGATCACTTGTGAGGTGGAACTGTAAGTGTCTACTAACTCTTCGGATAAGGTCTTATCATCAATGGTCAATAGCTTTTGTCTTATCTGTTCCAGCAGTGTCTCTAGGTGTTTTATCAAATGGAACTGGCAGATCAATGCCCTCATAGATAAGGTGTCAGAAGTGTATATTTTCTTACACAAAATCCCGACTATGGTCTGGTAGAAGGTAATAAAGGTCAACGCAGCTTCCACAGTAAGTCCGTTTATTGAGCTAAAAACAACGAAACACCATAAACGACCAACATCCACTGGATAAGTACACCAAAAATGTTAAGCGCTTTCATCTGCCGATAGCAGACTTCATCAGAACACATAACACCAGCACAGGCTGAGTAATATAAACAAACTTTGGCGCCAAAACTTTTAAAAATTCTTAAAGGTACAATGCTCATTAATTAAATTCTTGAATGTTAAACTATAATGTTAAACTGTAAAGCTTCATGCTAAAAAGTGTGATCTATCCATAGATAGGATAATCATGGGCTTTCCTATGAATCTAAAACATCCTATACAATAAATATAAATATAAACATCAATATGAATATCAATATAAATATATATAATATATAATAGATGTAATTAATATGATAAAAGTATAATAAAAAATGTTGTATAAATATATAAAACCCAACTTGATGTGATCTAAGCACTTTAAAATTAGACATAAATGTGTGTATATGCCATGTATCTAAAAATAACAAATAATAAATACAAGTTGATAAATATTAAATATACATAATAAATATCATTAGTAAAAATAATATAAAATTGAAATGGTCATAAAGTTATTGATTAATTGATATAATGTAAATATAAATGTAAATGTAATAATGTGTTACATTTTAAGAAATGGTTTGATACTTATAAATTCATTGAGTCCTGGAGTCCTAGTGGCATCTACTAATATTTGCCACTTACTTTCTCTACAAGCCAGTCTTGTTTTCCAATCACCGCCCAAGGGATTAAGATGTTCTTGATCAATTATAGAAAACATAAATGTATGCTGTTCACCTAATTCACTAATGTGTCTATATAGGGCATTATTGAGGTCTTTGATTTTTATCTTGTAGTAATGTTCATAAATGCGCTTCCTCAATTGTCTCTCTGTTTTGCCTATATAGAATGCGGGGCATTCTTTACATTTCGCAAGATAAACAACCTGTTTTGTGTTACAATTACCACCCCCTACTTCTAATTTTCGTACAGTTTACATCCTCTAATACAATATATGATTGATTATGGTTATATTTACATTGTCTGCATCTCCCACATCTCTTTGTAGAAGCCCTTTCATCTTTATTGGTGAATTCATGGCTTCCTACTTTTTCTAATAATTTCTTTATATTAGGTGCAGTCTTGTAAACTATCATCGGATACTGACCTAATTTATCTCTACTTAAATCAGAAGCTGTCACTATATCCCAATGTCTGGTTATGATATCCTTAATACAATTCACAAATGGAGTATAAGTTAGTACACATACTCTACCTGCCTTAAAAGTACATGTAGATTTAGTATTTTCAACTGTGGCCTGTTTACCTAATAATGGAATATATTTACGATCCCATTGGGAGGCGACATATTTGATTGTGTCATCTAATAAGCCTTTAGGATAGTCTCTATCCAAAAATAACTGATAAATAAACTGCATTTCGTTATCCATCTCAGTTTTAGTTGATGACATTCTAGCTCCCCTAATACACTGTCCCTTTACTATATTCTTAAAAATATGACGTGGGTGATTGCTAGTATAGTATACATAGTCATTGGAAAAAGTGCTCTTCCTATAGACCTTAGATGCGAATCCATCTGCGATCTTATAAATATATGTATCCAATTATGATATTCCTCTGTCACTAATGTTAGAAGTGAATCTTAAAAAATTGGTGGTACCATTAATATATTCTACAAATTTGTGTATATCACTATATATAGCATATATATATAGTATAGCACTATTAAATACATACTTAGTCTCCCAATCCAACATGACTAAATTGGCAAAGATGGGTGCGCAAGACGCACCCATAGCTACCCCTTTATTCTGTTTGAAGACTTCACCCTCAAATGAAATATAGTTGTGGTCCAGAACTAATGACATCATATCTAGAATAAGAACTATCCTGTCCCAGCTTAGGCTAGAAAAACTTCTGAGACTGTTGCAAAAATAATCCAATCCCTCTTCTTTGGGGATGCTGGAAAATAGATCACACACATCTATCGTTACAAAAATATACTCTTCATTCCATAAAGTGGGTGATAATTTACCCAAAAAATCCCATGAATCAATAATGAGATGAGGAATATTATTATAAATTCATTTGAGGGTGAAGTCTTCAAACAGAATAAAGGGGTAGCTATGGGTGTGTCTTACGCACCCATCTTTGCCAATTTAGTCATGTTGGATTGGGAGACTAAGTATGTATTTAATAGTGAACATTTTTCGAAAATTGCATTTTATGCAAGATTTTTAGATGATATTTTTATTTTATGGAAAGGTTCAAAGGATGATATACACAAATTTGTAGAATATATTAATGGTACCACCAATTTTTTAAGATTCACTTCTAACATTAGTGACAGAGGAATATCATATTTGGATACATATATTTATAAGATCGCAGATGGATTCGCATCTAAGGTCTATAGGAAGAGCACTTTTTCCAATGACTATGTATACTATACTAGCAATCACCCACATTATATTTTTAAGAATATAGTAAAGGGACAGTGTATTAGAGGAGCTAGAATGTCATCAACTAAAACTGAGATGGATAACGAAATGCAGTTTGTCAGTTATTTTTGGATAGAGGCTATCCTAAAGGCTTATTAGATGACACAATCAAATATGTCACCTCCCAATGGGATCGTAAATATATTCCATTATTAGGTAAACAGGCTACAGTTGAAAATACTAAATCTACATGTACTTTTAAGGCAGGTAGAGTATGTGTACTAACTTATACTCCATTTGTGAATTGTATTAAGGATATCATAACCAGACATTGGGATATAGTGACAGCTTCTGATTTAAGTAGAGATAAATTAGGTCAGTATCCGATGATAGTTTACAAGACTGCACCTAATATAAAGAAATTATTAGAAAAAGTAGGAAGCCATGAATTCACCAATAAAGATGAAAGGGCTTCTACAAAGAGATGTGGGAGATGCAAACAATGTAAATATATCCATAATCAATCATATATTGTATTAGAGGATGTAAACTGTACGAAAATTAGAAGTAGGGGTGGTAATTGTAACACAAAACAGGTTGTTTATCTTGCAAAATGTAAAGAATGCCCCGCATTCTATATAGGCAAAACAGAGAGACAATTGAGGAAGCGCATTTATGAACATTACTACAAGATAAAAATCAAAGACCTCAATAATGCCCTATATAGACACATTAGTGAATTAGGTGAACAGCATACATTTATGTTTTCTATAATTGATCAAGAACATCTTAATCCCTTGGGCGGTGATTGGAAAACAAGACTGGCTTGTAGAGAAAGTAAGTGGCAAATATTAATAGAAGCCACTAGGACTCCAGGACTCAATGAATTTATAAGTATCAAACCATTTCTTAAAATGTAACACATTATTACATTTACATTTATATTTACATTATATCAATTAATCAATAACTTTATGACCATTTCAATTTTATATTATTTTTACTAATGATATTTATTATGTATATTTAATATTTATCAACTTATATTTATTATTTGTTATTTTTAGATACGTGGCATATACACACATTTATGTCTAATTTTAAAGTGCTTAGATCACATCAAGTTGGGTTTTATATATTTATACATTTTTTATTATACTTTTATCATATTAATTACATCTATTATACATTATATATATTTATATTGATATTCATATTGATGTTTATATTTATATTTATTGTATAGGATGTTTTAGATTCATAGGAAAGCCCATGAGTATCCTATATATGGATAGATCGCACTTTTTAGCATGAAGCTTTACAGTTTAACATTATAGTTTAACATTCAAGAATTTAATTAATGAGCATTGTACCTTTAAGAATTTTTAAAAGTTTTGGCGCCAAAGTTTGTTTACATTACTCAGTCTGTGCTGGTGTTATGTGTTCTGATGAAGTCTGCTATCGGCAGATGAAAGCGCTTAACATTTTTGGTGTACTTATCCAGTGGATGTTGGTCGTTTATGGTGTTTCGTTGTTTTTAGCTCAATAAACGAACTTACTGTGGAAGCTGCGTTGACCTTTATTACCTTCTACCAGACCATAGTCGGGATTTTGTGTGAGAAGTGTATACTTTCTTGACAAATATATTAAAAGCTCTACCCTGGATATCATTGGGTGTGGGGGGGGGTTGTATGTGCTGGTGCTGGAACCCTTGGGTCCAAGGATAAAAACCTCTGGGTCTCCTGAGAGAATTATTAAAAAAGGTGTTTAAGCAAAGGCATAACCCTGTAGAATCTGTCAGAGTTTCTGGGTGCATGAGGAAGGGAGTCTGGTCTCATAGGATTTTTGAAAAATGTCAACCACCTCCAAAACTGAGAGAACTGCCAGGGGTTTTAGTTGTTGGAGGTGTAGAAATTCCCTTGCCTTTTTATTGGATTGGGGATAATCTTGTTCTTCCCAATGAAAATGTTCCCCAAGGGTGTGAAAGTTTCCCCAAATGATAAATCCTCAGGCAGGGAGGCAGCAAGGTTTTCTCTGAGTCAAACACCCGTAAAGGAGACAAAGAGAGATCCTCTTCAAAGGTTGAGCCCTCCTGGTCAGAGTCCTGCCTAGTCTCAAAGAAGTCAGTAGGAACCCCTGGGACTGGGTCTCTTCCTTATCCCAGAGACAGACGCAGAGGGTGGGGGTGTCTGCCCTCACCAGGGAAAGCAGATCTTCTGCCAATTTAATTAAGTCCTATTGAAAGGCCTGAGACTGGGAAGTGGAAGGGCTAAAATGAAAAGAAGACTTTCTTGGAGTAAGTTTTTATTTAGGTCTGGGGGTGTCAGAAATATGGACAACTGAATACCTCTGAGGTGCAATGGAAGTGCTGTGATCTCCAGAAGTAGAGTCTTGCTGAACAGTCTCAAACCCGACCGACAAACGGTGATCAGTGGCTGGTGTTGATGTCAATGGGCGTGATGGCATATCAGCCTCCGAAAGGTTCTTGACAGAAGCCTTCGCCACCACCTCGATCAAGGGAGGGGACTGCTAAGGCACCTCACTGACTTGCATGATAACTAGTCCTGGTGGGCAATCTGATGGCGAACCGGTGTGTTCAGAAGGCCTGAACTTAGGCCATTTGTATTTAGGCAAATCTACATCGGGACACAAAAAGTACAGTTGTGTACACTTACCATAAATGTAGATGTTTGAGTGTATTCACTGTTGCAGTCATCACATTTGGGTTATCCCTGTCAGGGTAGTACTCAGTTGGCCCGAATACCAGAGACTTAGTATTTCTGCGTCAGTTGCTGTCGCTCCAGGATGGATGTCAGATCGTCAGTAGTATAAAATAAGGCAGCAGACACCATTCCATCAGTTTTTCTTGCCCCTAAGAGGGAGATAGGTTATGGTGGAAGAACACCACAAGTAGAAAGTAAATCCCAAAAATTCCTTGTAAGGGGGGAGAGAGAGAGAGAGACAAGGGGGATGGAGGGAGGGAAACCAGGACTGTAACAGTAAATACACTCGAACATCTACATTTATGTTAAGTGTGCACAACTGTACTATGTTCTTCGTGTTTCACTGTTGCAGTCATCACATTTGGGTTGATTCTCTAAGATGAAGAAAAAGGTGGAAGCAGTCAAGAAGACTGGGGGCTTGCTAGGATGCCCTGCAAGACTGTGGTGGCAAAGCCTGCCCTGGATTTGGAGAAGATAGGCAAGTGGTAAAGCTTGAAGGTTTGAACTTATGTCCATGTTGCAGCCTCCAAGATGTCCCTGGTGGGGGCCCCTCTGAGGAAAGCTGCAGAAGTGGAGGTTGCTCTGGTAGAATGTGTTCTGACCCCCTTAGGGGGAGGGGAGGCTTCCTGTGTTACTTGTAGCAGAAATGGATGCAGTGTACTATTCATTTGGAAATGGTTTGTTTGGATATGGCTTTGCCCTCTGCTCCTGCAGCAAAGCTGACTAACAATTGATCAGTCTTTCTAAATGATTTAGTCCTGTCTAGATAGAATCTGAGCTGTCTGTGCACATCTAGAGAGTGCATTATCCTTCCCTCCCATTTTGTGGGTTAGGGAAAAAGGTGGGCAAATGAATGGATTGGTTGAGAGCCACACTGGACACCACTTGTGGCATGATGGATAGGTTAGTCCTGAGGGAGACCCTGTCAGCATGGAAAAAGATGAAGGGCTCTACAGCCATTAATACTTGTAGCTCGGATACTCTGCTTGCTGAAATGATGGCCAGAAGCAAGGCAGTCTTCCACGAAAGAAACTAACTCTGCTGAAGCTGCTGGTTCAAAGTGGGTAGGGTGAGCTTTTCCAACACAATGTTTAGGTCCTAATCTGGAGTCAGTGCTCTTCTGGGTGGCCTCAAGTTATTAGCCCCTCTAAGAAACTGTTTGATGAGAGGGTGTGAGAAAAGACGTGGCTCTGTGCTGAAATGAGCAGAGATAGCTGAGGCATGAATTTTAATTGAAGAAAAAGGATAGACCCCTGTGTAGTAGGTCAGCAAGGTAATCCAGGATGAGATGTAGGGAGGGCTGTGCCGTCCCGGCTCCCTTAGCCTGGATCCAGGTGCAAACCCTTTTCCATTTGTCAGTATAAGACTTTCTAGTGCTAGGGTGTCTGGCCTCACATATAACATCTAGAAACTGTTTGCTGAGATTGGCAGCTTGTGCAGTGGTCAGGGAATAAGCCAGACTGAGGGTCTGCAATTGGGGATATATGAATTCTCCTTCCCTCTGGGTCAAAAGTGTTGGGATCTGAGGGAGATGCCATGGTGGCAGAGGTGATAAGCTGCGCAGCAGTGGGTACCAGTGCTGGTGTGACCAGTCTGGGGCAATCAGGGCTGTCCTCTGTTTTTCCTCCCTTATTTTGAGCAGCACCCTTGTAATGAGTGGTAGTGGGGAAATGCATAGACCAAGAGGTTGACCCACTGGAAGGATAGAGCATCCACTTTCCAGGCCTTGCAGTGAGGCTCCCTGGTGCAGAACTTGCTGATCTGATGGTTGGTGTGGGAAGCAAAGAGGTTGACCTTCGGGGTGCCCCATTTCTGAGTTACAAGGGTGAAAGTTCTTTGGTCTAGCTACCACTCATGTGGGTCCAGAAGATTTCTGCTTAAGGTGTCTGCCACAGAGTTTAGAGAGCCTGGCAGGAATTGCGCTAACAGGTGTAGTTGCATGGCTGAGGCCAAAGGGTCATGCTGAGCCTGCAGAGAGGGTACGAGTGAGTCCCACCCTGCTTGTTGATATACCACATCACAGTGGTGTTGTCTGTCTTGATCAGTGGAGCCTGTAGTTTCCTCATATGCAGTCTGGCATGGAATGAGTAGAATGCAAGAATCCATTAACCCCAGAGCTCGCAGGATTTTTCTTACGGATAACTGGGGTCTGGGAATAAGCCAGACTGAGGGTCTGCAATTGGGGATATATGAATTCTCCTTCCCTCTGGGTCAAAAGTGTTGGGATCTGAGGGAGATGCCATGGTGGCAGAGGTGATAAGCTGCGCAGCAGTGGGTACCAGTGCTGGTGTGACCAGTCTGGGGCAATCAGGGCTGTCCTCTGTTTTTCCTCCCTTATTTTGAGCAGCACCCTTGTAATGAGTGGTAGTGGGGAAATGCATAGACCAAGAGGTTGACCCACTGGAAGGATAGAGCATCCACTTTCCAGGCCTTGCAGTGAGGCTCCCTGGTGCAGAACTTGCTGATCTGATGGTTGGTGTGGGAAGCAAAGAGGTTGACCTTCGGGGTGCCCCATTTCTGAGTTACAAGGGTGAAAGTTCTTTGGTCTAGCTGCCACTCATGTGGGTCCAGAAGATTTCTGCTTAAGGTGTCTGCCAGAGAGTTTAGAGAGCCTGGCAGGAATTGCGCTAACAGGTGTAGTTGCATGGCTGAGGCCAAAGGGTCATGCTGAGCCTGCAGAGAGGGTACGAGTGAGTCCCACCCTGCTTGTTGATATACCACATCACAGTGGTGTTGTCTGTCTTGATCAGTGGAGCCTGTAGTTTCCTCATATGCAGTCTGGCATGGAATGAGTAGAATGCAAGAAGCCATTAACCCCAGAGCTCGCAGGATTTTTCTTACGGATAACTGGGGTCTGGTGGCTAGTTGAGAGAAATAGGTTGTCAGGTAAGTTTGCCTGTCTGGTGTAAGGAATGCCATCTGGGATGCTGTGTCCAGGCTTGCTCCCAGGAATATATATATTTTTTGGGGTGGGTACTAGTTTGGACTTCTTTTCGTTGATAGTATACCCTAGGGAGGTCAGTAGGTCCTTTACAAAGGCCAGGTGCTTGAGCAGCTTTTCCTGACTGTCTGCCTGAATTAGGTAGTTGTCTAAGTATGGGTAAATTTGAATATTTCTTTGCTTGCAAAATATAATGGCGGGAGCCAGACATTCACTGGGAGCAGTGGATAAGCAAAAGGGAAAAGCAGAGAAATGAAAGTGCAGTGATCCTGCCCTGAAACATAGATATTTCCTGCATGATTCCTGATTGGGATGTGTAGGTAGGCCTCTTTTAGGTCTAGGGTGGCTAACCAAGCATCCTTGGAGAGCATAGGTAGTAGTTGCTTGAGGGCGAGCATTCTGAATTTTGGTATCACCAGGAAGGTGTTTAGAATGGATAGATTGAGGATGGGGTGCCAGGTGCCCTCTTTTCTGGGTACCAGGAAGAGTCTGGAGTAGAAACCTTGGCCTATCTGTTCTGCAGGAATGTGCTCTATTGCCCTCATAGAGAGCAAGGAAAGGACTTGCTTTTTGGCCTCTGCCCACTGGTTTGGGGGAAGATCGGGGAACCCTTTTGGGGTTGGTAGTGTGTGGAAATAAAATTTGTATCCCTGGGACACTATGCTGAAGTCCCAGCAGTCGTTGGTAATTGTTGCCCAGGTGCTTGCGTGGAAGGAGAGTTTTCCTCCTAGGGGCAAGTGCAGGTGGGCAGAGGGAGGGGTGGAAGTGGAGAGTCACTGTGAGTTTTTACCATGAGGGGGTGGCTTAGCACCCCCTGGTTTTGAAGAGGAAGAACTCCATTGCTTAGATCTCTGCATTCCCTGGGGCTGCTTCCCTGGGGTCTGGGCTGAGCTGACCTGGAGGGGGCAGGAAAAGACCACTGCTTGGAGGGGCAATGCCTACTGAAACTGGGTGGCTGGACATGCAGGAATTCCTTAACTGCCTGCATAGATTTAGCTTTTTCTTCCATCTTTTTTAAGACCTCCTTTGCCTTGGTGCCAAATAAGTTGTCTTTTGTGCAAGGGTGCGTCAATTTTGGATTTGATATGGTCTGGCAAGGACTGTTCCTTAAGCCAAGCATGTCTTCTAAGGACAGAACCAGTGACTGCTGCCCTGCGAGATGCTTCTAGGGCAACAAAACCACACTGTAAGGTGCACATAGTTACTTGACTTGCAGAATGCATTGACTCTTAACTCTTATTTTCTGCACAAGCAGAAAAAGATATTTTTTGTTTGAGGAGTTCCATGGTATGTTGCTGAAATTTTAGCATATGGAACTGACAATTTAGTGCTCTAATAGTACGAGTAGCCGAGGTGTATACTTTTTTTACCCCATCTGTCTAATGCTTGGGGAATCCCTATCTGAGGGGGTGGGATTCTTAGCAGAAGTTGCTTTAATTCCTTTAGGCCCTTGAGAAATAACCTCAGGGTCAGCTGTAGGATTTTTGAAAAGAAATCTGTGTGAGTCAGGGACTCTATAGTACCTGCATGTTTCCTGGGAGCAGGAGGGAGGGTGTCAGGAGTCAAACTAGATTCCATGAAAACATCATCCACAACATCAAGGACAGGAGGAATGGCCAGCGGTCTGTGCTGTGGAAGATCTAAGAATTCCTAGAGTCTCTTTTTAGATTGAGGGTAGTCCTGACATTCCCATTGGAAATGCTCCAAGTAGGGTTTCCCCAAAGGAAAAGTCCTCGGGTGGAAAGGCTGAAGGAAGGGATTTCTCTGCATCAGAATCCTCTTAAGCAGAGAGGGGTTGCAAGTCTTCATATTCAATGCCTAAGAGTCATCGGACTCC